>NC_058085.1:249529469-249747772 GCF_014858855.1 Bufo gargarizans | reverse complement strand
GAATACTTATCAGGGAGCATTTTTCAGTTGTGAGTTTGCAGATTTACTTGTTTGTAATAAAAAATTATATAGAGAGAATCAGTCTTTTTTAATACTTGAATACTTTTTGTAAGGATGATCATAAACACAATAGCCCTATACCTACACTATACCTGAGAGGGAAGATAAGTGTCATAAGTGACTGACCGTTACGTGTTGCCCAGAGGTCTATCCCAAGGATAATTATTTGTACTTGTCCCCAGTGAACACCTAAATCTGTGGATTCCAGTAAGCCTACTGCTAAAGCTTTTATCTACGTATTGCTAATTTATCAGGGACTTCACCTTTTTCTCTCTTGCAGTTGCTGCCATGTGACTTGTCATCATTAATGGTTATCAGAATAGTAAAAAAAAAAAAAAAAACACCGCCCTGTCTCTGTTAGTGAATGGGGTTGAGCTGCAATACCGCACACTGCTCATGGGGCAAGAGTGCCTCTGTTTCTTGAAAATAAAAGTTAATTTCACAAATATTTGGTCTTCATCCTCCATCTGAAACCCCTTATGTACATTGGGGGCACAGGTAGGATAACATGTACATTATGAGTCATAATAAAAATTATGTATGTGGTAGACAAAAAAGGCAATTTTATAAATCCATATAGTTGGTCTACTTTTTACAATTATCTTTGTAGAAGAGTCCTCCATAAAATAAGTTGACCCCAGTTTTTCCACTGCTTGGATCCCAGCAATCAGTGGATTGCCCTTGTTACATAGAGATATTAGAGGTCTTCACTGAGTGACAGCTCTTCAGAAACTCCTGTTTTGTCTAACTGATATATGTCTTCCTTGTATGGTGTTTTATAAACCAGACAACCTTAACCCCTTCTTAACCACTCACTGTAAATTTATGGCTGAGTCACTTTAAAGATTACACCCATTTGTAGCACAGCAGGCACCACAGGGCGGTTTCTGCTGTTTTAAATGGTAGAGACCCGGGCTAATGTCTAGATTGGCGATAACTCAGATCGTAGACATTTAACCCCTCAGATGCCATGGTTAATGTGACCTGGCATCTGAGAGCTAAGAAACCCGGACGCGCATTCCCCTTAGTAGTAAGGTCTAAGCCTGTACACGGCTTCCAGGCCTATTATGGGTATCCAATGCAGGTCGGCAGCACGCATTGACATATACTAAATAGAAATGGAAATTGTGATTCATTATTTGGTCCTTGGGGACCTAAAAAAAAGGTGGGGGGGGGGAGTATAAATAACTATTAAAAATAAAACTTCAACCACCCCCTCTCCAGAATAAAATAAAACACAAAAGATATAACACATAGGGAACGCTGTAAAGAAGAATTTTTCTTCAGCTTCCACTACATTATATGCAACAATAAATGGTGTCATTATGTGAATGGAAAAATAAAAGGTTAGGCTCTGGGAATGCAGAGAGTGAAATGAAAATGCAAAAAAACCTTCTGGCAAAAGGGTTAAAGGAATGTCAAGTAATCCTGATACACTATGTTATGCCCAGTGCAGTTCCTAAGGATGAGCATGACACCGGCCCTGCACTATACATAGAGTGTTCCTTTAACATCTTTACAAACTCTTACCATATAGTTGGTGATTTCTTTAGAAAAGGGACAAGTTATTGCTCACAGGTAAGTGCAGGCTCCTGACTACAGTTCCCTCTACTGCCCTCAAAGTAGCAAAACGTGAAATGGAAAGTAGATTCACTTACTCCTCATTTTTATATGCTGAGATCTCAATCATTCCTTTCGGTTGGCATATATCCCCATCTCCTCATGCACGCCCCTTCTTTGTAACCCAATGAATCCATCTGATCAGCGTCAAACTCCAAAAGGCATCATATTCTGTAAAGAGGCTTCAGTATCAGAACAGAGGATATAAGTAAATTCATTAATTAAATTCAAGATATTGAAGACAACTTTTGGAACCACTGCTGTTCAGCTTCACCAAGGCAAAGCCCCCACTGTCCATACTCAAATAGGATAGAATAGTCTGGCACAGAGAAGTCACTCTTAGTATCTTCTCTCACTTATTAGAGTGGTTCGCAAACAGGTCATCCCTTCTCTATGACCTCCATGTGCCTAGTGGCCAGTGTGAGAACAGGATAATTAATAACCAGGGTGCACCACCATGAGGCCAAGTGAGGCGATCGCCTCAGGAAGCACCAGGGAGGGGCAAGTGGGGGGCAGCAGAAGGGCCATGGGCAATGAGTGCTTTCATTGTGGCAAAGGGGTTAGGTTAAGAAATTGGCATGGGGGGGCGCTGTCTTAGTTTTCACCTCAGGCAGCAGAAAGGCTAGGTGCACCCCTGGTAATAACTAACTGATTGCTAGGGTCTGACCTCACTGATCCTCAGTAGGAGTCCCATGTCCTCGTCCTGATGAAGCATGCGCTATGCTGCTTCATTCATTCACTATGGGACTACAGCAATCAGACCCCTACCGATTAGTTAGCTATACACTACTACAGTATGTCGATAAGGATGAAGTTAATACTTTGCACAACCCTTTGTTGGATAGGCCATTAATGCTTCCCATTGCAGTTGATCTCAGGGCGTCCCCTGAACAGCACAAGGAAGTAAATGGGACAAGGAGTAATCTTCATTTTGCTGTTTGGTGGTGTTCTCAAAGGTAATTGTTAAGTATCAGAATTAGATACCATGGTATAAACTAACTTGTTTGGCTCTATTCATACCCCAATGTAACTATAAGGCCCATGCACACGACGGTTGTTGTGGTCCATCTGAGCTGCATTTTTTGCGGCTCGGGTGTGGGACTCATTCACTTCAATGGGGCCGCAAAAGATGCGTACAGCACTCCGTGATTCTGTCCGTATCCATTGCTTCCCTTCCGTCGCCCCGCAAAAAAAAAATAGCATGTCCTATTCTTGTCCGTTTTGCAGACAAGAATAGGCATTTCTACAATGGGTTCCTTTCTGCAAATTGCGGAAGGCACACAGGCGGCTTCTGTTTTTTGCGGATCCGCAGTTTGCGGACAGCAAAAAGGAACGGTCGTGTGCATGAGGCCTTACTCAGTGTAAGTGCCAGAATAGAGTAGGCCCATACTCTGAAACATATCCAAAATAGTGTTTTGTGTGAGTTTAAGGGCTTGTCCAGAATCCACTTAAGGGAACCTCTCATGTTAAACTGACCTGAAGGCAGAGTTTTACAGAATCTTTTCCCATAAACTATATAGTAATCTGCTCAGCTTATCCTGCTCTATAACAGGCTGCCTGCAGCTTACATTGCATTTTCATGGTGAAGGTTCCCTTAAACGAGTATGAGTCGCAAAACCATGGACAGCTATGAAAAAGGCGCATTGTTTCTAAAAAAAAGCTGAGCTTTTTTGTAATCCCGGACAATTCCTGTAAAGTTACTGAACCTGAAAGGGCTTATTTAAACCCTTGTAAAAGACATTTACTTGTTTCCAATTTCATAAATCAAGCAGAAGCAAGATTAAAAAATCTTTAATGTAATTTTTTTTAATGTAATTTCAAAATATAATGTCTTGACCTCTGATTTCCTACTTATCAAGCATCACAGTATTAAGCAAATACAGAGAATCACAAGAGGACACTCCGGGTACATAACAAGTTACTCCTAAGCTTCTCAAGCACAGACTCACCATCCATCTCTTCCGGGGCCAAATCCCTCTCCTACATGGTAGAAAATATGGAGACCATTAGAGACTGCTTGAGTATAGCATGTTACATATTCTAGCATTAGATACAGCACATTGGTTGAAATCTCGCTCATGAGGGCACCTCATTGTCTCTTTATAGCATGTCAAAGCTGCAATATCACACACGATCTATGGACTACAGGGGCACTGTTCCTGGAAAAATCATGTCATGCAAACCCTTTTTATGCCTAAACTAGGAGGTTGATTTATTCTTCATGGCTGGAGGAACACAGAAATAAATCTGGAGAAACAAAGTTAATAGTGGCACATATATGACCATTGAAGAACCAATTAGCCTTCAAATCAGAAAGCAATAAATCGCACCTAAATAGAAATGTGACATTGAAGGTTTTAGGCTCACACTTGCGTTATGGTAGGGCCATCATTACCGAAGCATGGGTCTGTCAAGTTTCTGTCTTTTTTTTAACTCGCTACATGCTGTTATGGCCACCAATAAGCAACGTGAGCCTTACAAAAAAGATCCTTAGATAAAATGAAAATAGTAAAAGACTGCTTGATTTTGTAGTTGTCTCACCATAGACACTGGTGGCTTATTGACAGAAAGATGTGGTGGTGGCACTAGGAAAATGCCATGTTTTGAGTTAGCCCATGGTAAATGACTATAGCCTGACCATGCTCTCTCGAAGAAAGCTGAGTGGAACCAATAGTGTTATAATGTTTAGTGGCGGTCACCAATGTCTATCCTTAGATTGTGGTGCCAGATATTGAGAGGAGTCCTGGAGACCAGATACCTCTATGGTGTACATGGTAATTTCAGACAACCTTATTGTGGGGAACAGTAGGATCTTATTATGCTGAGTTTGCGTATATTAGTACAGAACTGATTAAGGCCAAATATTTGTATATAAACACCATCTTAATGAGTCCTATAGATGATGATAATTGTTAAAGGGGCTGTCCAGCCTTTACTAAGTCAAGGCTACCCTTAGGATAAGCCATCACTAGCTGATTTGCGGGTCCTACATCCCCGCCAATTACATGTTCAGGTGTACTTTTATCACCTGAAGTTGGTGCCAGAACTACACAGTTCCGGTAACCTTGTAGTGGCCTATCCTAGGTTAGACCATCAGTAACGATCATACAACCCATTATGAGACATGAAGGGAATGTCAGCAACAGACAGATGATACATATATGACATCCTTGCACATCCTGTAATACTTTGTCCCATCAGCGGTCTCAGTGGCCATCTGTCGCTATCATTAAAGGCCCTATTAAATACTGGACATCTTATTCCAGTACTGTACATGAAGACACTCAGTTCACCTACCTTGCTGAAAAGTGAATTCAGGAATGGAGAATATGTCTTAGTTGTGATGCCTGTGCGTCGCTTACTCTCTTGCCTTTGTGGTGGTGACCTTTACCATTTGTATTGTGTCTATCATCGTGGCCATGGTGTGGGCTCTTCCTCCTGATGACCTCCCCCTGTTACAGTCTTTTGGTCTCCTTCGTGATGACCGGCTTTTGCGTCTTTTTTGCCACTGGCCTCTTCTCCACTTTTGCTTCTTTCCCCAGTGTGGCTTTTTGCCACGTCTTTTTCTGGGGTGCTAGATGTCTTAGTTCCAGTGTTGTGAGACATAAGATGGTTTCAGATGGACTGTTAGTAGCTTACTGACAGAGTGTTGTTCGGACCAGTAAAGCACACAAAGGATTACCAGTAATCTAATAACATCAACTTGTTCTGAGCCATGTAAAAGAGTTTAAAGAGATTAGCGATGGGACATGTGACCAGCACCTTGCTCTTCCTATACATAACATACAGAACATATCCATAGCAGTCTGCATTGCTAGATTCCAATACTGTACTACAGTTTATCTAATATACAGTTAAAAGAAAATTAACAAACCTTTTGTAATTACTTAAAGGGTTATGCAGCAAAATATATTTATGACTTATCCTCTGGTACCCCCACCGACCAGCTCTTAGAGGAGTCTTGAGTGCCGCAGCCTGTTCCTAGGCCATGTGACATCACTGTACATCGTTCACATGGCCTAGTTGCAGCTCAGCCCCAGTCATTGGGGCTAAGCTGCAATACCAAGCACAGCCACTATACGATGTATGACGCTGTCCTTTGAAAGCTGCTGGTAGCCAGCATCGCTCACCAGGGCTCGGTGAAGGCAGAAGCTCCCTGAAACAGCTGATTGGCAGGGGTGCTGGGACTTGGATCTCGCTAATGTGATAATGATGACTAGTGTTGAGCGAAGTGCGCTTCAGATGATTCATCCGAATTCGCTTTGTTCAAAACTTTGGAATAATACTGTACGAGATCCGTCTCCATACAGTATTAGAATGTATGGGCCCCGATGAGCTGAAGTAAGCTATTGGCAAAGTTGAGCGTATCTTCGTTAAATAACTTCAGTTTTGATTTTTAAAGTGGAAAACCACTTTAAAATTTGAAACCAAACTTGGGTTCTGTTCCGACTAGCACCTCGGAACCGAATCCGAAGTCACTCGCGACTTCGCAATAACTTACTTCGGCTTATCGGAACTTATACATTCTAAAACTGTATGGAGACAGATCTCCGTACAGTATTATTCCGAAGTTTTGAACGAAGCGACTTCGCATGAAGCATCCGAAGCTTGCTTCGCTCACTAATGATGACTTAGGCCTCATGCACACGGACGTTTTTTTTCACGGTCCGCAAAACGGGGTTCCGTTGGTCCTGATCCGTGACCGTTTTTCCGTCCGTGGGTCTTCCTTGATTTTTGGAGGATCCACGGACATGAAAAAAAAGTCATTTTGGTGTCCGCCTGGCCGTGCGGAGCCAAACGGATCCTCCTGATTACAATGCAAGTCAATGGGGACGGATCCGTTTGATGTTGACACAATATGGTGCCATTTCAAACGGATCCGTCCCCATTGACTTTCAATGTAAAGTCTGGAGTTCTGTTATAACCATCGGATTGAGTTTTCTCCAATCCGATGGGTATAGTTTTAACTTGTAGCGTCCCCATCACCATGGGAACGCCTCTATGTTAGAATATACTGTCGATATGAGCATACATCGTGAAACTCGTCCGACAGTATATTCTAACACAGAGGCTTTCCCATGGTGATGGAGACGCTTCAGGTTAGAATATACAAAAAAACTGTGTACATGACTGCCCTGCTGCCTGCAGGTGCTGCCAGGCAGCAGGGGCAGACCCCCCCCCCCTGTTTTAACTCGTTGTGGCCAGTGTGCGCCCCCCCTCCCTCCCTCTATGTTTTAAATACATTGGGGCCAGTGTGCGCGCGCCCCCAACCCCCCTCTATTAGTTTAATACATGGGGGCCAGTGTGCGCGCGCCCCCCCAACCCCCCCCCCCCTCCCTCCCCTCTATTTTTAATACATTGGGGCCAGTGTGCGCGCGCCCCCGCAACCCCCCCTCCCTCCCTCTCTCTATTGTTTTAATACATTGGGGCCAGTGTGTGCCGCACCCCCCCAACCCCCCCCCCCCCCCCCTTCCTCCCTCTATTGTAATCATCATCGGTGCAGCGGAGTAGAAGATTTTCATACTTACCTGCTTCTTGCTGCTGCGATGTCTGCGTCCGGCCGGGAGCTCCTCCTACTGGTAAGTGACAGCAATGCGCCGCACAGACCTGTCACTTACCAGTAGGAGGAGCTCCCGGCCGGACACAGACATCGCAGCAGCAAGAAGCAGGTAAGTATGAAAATCTTCTACTCCGCTGCCACCGATGATGATTACAATAGAGGGAGGGAGGGGGGGGGGGGGGTTGGGGGGGGTGCGCACACTGGCCCCAATGTATTAAAACAATAGAGGGAGGGAGGGGGGGGTTGGGGGGGCGCGCGCACACTGGCCCCAATGTATTAAAACAATAGAGGGAGGGAGGGGGGTTGGGGGGGGGGGGGCGCGCACACTGGCCCCAATGTATTAAAACAATAGAGGGAGGGAGGGAGGGGGGGTGCGCACACTGGCCACCAACGAGTTAACAACAGGGGAGGGGGGGGGGGCCGCACAATGATATTCAAACTGGGGAGGGGGGGGGGGGTCTGCCCCCTGCTGCCTGGCAGCCCTGATCTCTTACAGGGGGATATGATGGGGTTAATTGTACTATCATATCCCCCTGTAAGAGATCGGGTGCTGCCAGGCAGCAGGGGGCAGTCTTGTACAAAGTTTGCAGTGTATTCTAACTAGAAGCGTCCCCATCACCATGGGAACGCTTCTGTGTTAGAATATACTGTCGGAAATGAGTTTTCACGAAGTGAAAACTTAGATCAGAAAAAGCTTTAATGCAGACGGATCTTCGGATCCGTCTGTATGAAACTAAAACCTACGGCCACGGATCACGGACACGGATGCCAATCTTGTGTGCATCCGTGTTCTTCACGGACCCATTGACTTGAATGGGCCCGTGAACCGTGGCCGTGAAAAAATAGGACAGGTCATATTTTTTTCACGGCCAGGAAACACGGCTCACGGATGCGGCTGCCAAACGGTGCATTTTCCGATTTTTCCACGTGACCCATTGAAAGTCAATGGGTCCGTAAAAAAAAACGGAAAATGGCACAACGGCCACGGATGCACACAACGGGTCGTGTGCATGAGGCCTTATCCTGAGGATGTTATCATTATCTTTTCCAGAACAATGCCCTTAAGAGTCCTGACCTTAAAGAGGACCTGTCACCAAAAAACGCAAAGCAATCTGACAGCACTATATATAGAGTAGGAGAAGCCGAGCAGATTGATAATAAATTTTTGTTGGAAAGATTCAGTAAAACCTGTAATTTATACATTTATTCTCTTCTTTTCTACCTTCTGTGAACAGCATTGGCACAGGGAGGAGGGGTTATCCAGTGACTGTGTATAAGTGTGCATGGAGAGATAGCGGTCAGTCACTGGTACAGGGCCGGTTTGAAGGAATTTGGGGGCCCCACCTTACGCACGCAAAACCTACAGGAACCACAGTATAGCCATACAGTTTAAGTTCACCCACACTTTATATAAATAAAAAAGGAGGTTTACAGTGCAAATACCGCTGTTGCATTTAATGTGCATGAAATTTAAACATTTTCAACAAATGAACATTTGTAAAAACACCACTGTACCATACAATCCAATACAAAATCCAATACAAAATCACAGTGAAATAAAGTTGCCACAGTGATTTTGTAGTAAAAGATAACAGAGAGGAACGAAGCATTATCAATCATGTTAATGCTCCGTTTCCGCTGTCTCTTTCACACAGCGGGTTACCTGCACAGGATCCGCTCGTGTTAAGAGCCCTAAGACCCAATGCATGGCTACACTCACCAGACCCAGTCCTAATAAAATCTGGTCCTACCTTATTCAGGGTGTTGCTGGCGTCGGCGTGATGTCCGCTGGATCCAGAACAAGGTTCCTGTGGTGATAGAGAAAAAATTATAATCACATAAGGAAGGGATGGTGACTGCCCCTGTGGAATCACCAGCAGGGGGCGCTGTGCTGGTCCTGTAAGACTGAGCCATGCCAATGTATAGCAGGGTAATCTAGGACATTTTCCCTAGGACAATGCCCACCTTGTGATCCCTTCAAAATAGTTATGTCCTCCTTGTGGGCCCCTCACAGCAGTTTATACCCACCTTTGTTTCTGTCACAGAAGTTATGCCTACTTTTTGTGCCCCTGTAGTTGTAGTTATGGGCATAACAGTCGCTGTAGTTATGCCCAGATATGTGCCTCCTCGCTGTAGTTATACCCAGATATGTGCCCCCTTGCTGTAGTTATGCCCAGATATGTGCTGCCTCACAGTTATTTAGCCCAGATATGTGCCCCCTTACTGTGGTTATGCCCAGATATGTGCCCCCCGCACAAGTAGTTATTCATATATGTGTCTGCTCACAGTAGTTATAGCCAGATATGTGCCCCTGAACAGTAGTTATATCCAGATATGTGCCCCTGAACAGTAGTTATATCCAGATATGTGCCCCTGAACAGTAGTTATATCCAGCTATGTGCCCCCTCACTGTAGTTATGGCCAGATATGTGCCCCCTTGCTGTAGTTATGCCCAGATATGTGCCCCCTCAAAGTAGTTATGCCAAAAATATTCCCCTCACAGTAGTTATGCCCAGATATGTGCCCTCTCACAGTCGTTATGCCCAGATATGTGCCCCCTCAAAGTAGTTATGCCCAAATATATTCCCTCACAGTAGTTATGCCCAGATATGTGCCTCTCACAGTAGTTATGCCCAGATATGTGCCCCTCACAGTAGTTATGCCCAGATATGTGCCCCTCACAGTAGTTATGCCAGATAGGTGCCCCTCACTGCCTCAAAGGATCTGAGAATCTGCTGCTGGAGATTTCTGAAGTCACTATCTTCCAAGAGCAGGCCTCCAGGCTGAAGTGAGCCGGGCAAGCTCTATTATGGCATAACAGAGATTAATAAACTGGAAAATGGTAACAATCTTACTAGGTGGAGATAGAAAAAACTCTCAGTATAATGATACCAGGAACATCCATGGTGTGCAATTCTTCAGATGCTAAGCACAGAATCCGGTCCAGGCTGTACTGGACATCACTATGGCCTACAAGTTACCAGACGTGGGGACTCCCCATAGGCTGCAACTAAAAAAACTAGAACTTCATCCTGCCATGGTGTTTAATAGGGATTCTCCAGGAATAAAAAAAGAAAAAAAGAAAATACTTACATGCGCATACTGCACATCACACATGTTATTCATCCAGGCACATAGTCCACATCACACATGTTATTACATGCAGACACATAGTCCACATCACACATGTTATTACATGCAGACACTAGTACACATCACACATGTTATTACATACAGGCACATAGTACACATCACACATGTTATTACATGCAGACACATAGTACACTCACACATGTTATTACATACGGCACATAGTACACATCACACATGTTATTACATACAGGACATAGTACACAGCACACATGTTATTACATACAGGCACTAGTACACATCACACATGTTATGTACATGCAGCACATACTACAGATCACATATGCACTCAATTTCATGCAGGATTCCTGGGGCTCCATCATGCAGTGGAAGGGCAGTCCTGCAGCTAGTACTCTGCCTCTCCTGACAACCCTCCCCCTCCGACCTCGGTCCAGACTACATAGCTGCATCATTTACTCCAGCTCTGGCTGTTTACACACCAGCAGCTGTGTAAATAAGAGGGTAAGGGTTAACAGGGCACCAGCTAGCCATGGGGAAGGGGGGCAGTGACCAGCAGTTCTAACTGCAATGTCGCTCCTCTGATCAGGAGCAGCTGGGAGGAGGAGTCTTCTTATGATGTCTTCAGGCTGCTGTGTGCCGGACCGCAGGGCTGGCAGCAGGATTAGACGTCACCAGCAGCACTGCTGCTCATTGGCTGCCTGCTACAGAAGTCAGGAGACTAGAGTAAGAGATCGTTGTGCCCGGGCCTGTGCCGCACAGGATTAAAAACCCGGACTGTCCGGGTGAATCCCGGACGGGTGGCAAGCCTACAGAGGCTCTCTATAGAGCGCTCAGGGCGGCTGCAGCCTTAAAGGAAGCAAAACAAGCACTGGCTCTGCTTGGGGCCCCGGGCCAGCTCGGGGCCCCAAGCAATTGCTTGTTTTGCCTGTCTGTTAGCGACGGGCCTGCACTGGTAACCCCTCGTCCCTGTACCGATGGCGCTTCACAGGGCTGCAGATGGAAATGGAAAAATTACAAGTTTTGCTGAATATTTTCCCACAAAAATATAGATCAGTCTGCTCAGCGACTCCTGCTCTGTATCATGGAGCTTTCAGATTGCATTTAATTTTTTGTGACAGGTCCTCTTTAAGTCCAGTTTCAGACGAGTGTGTTCACTATGAGAAACAGCTTTGTGTGGGGGCGCAAATTACTGTTGTAAATAGGGTTGAGCAAATCGAAGCTAATGAATCCAAATTTCTTGGTGCTTTGTGGTAACAAATAATTTTTTTCTGAAATGGCAGAAAAAAATTTAAATATATACTGTCCCCTGAAGGAAACTTTTTTTCAATCAAGATGGCCATGACAGCCTCTCCATGATCAAATGGATGCGGTGAGTGTATATTTTTTAACCCTCTGATAGGCTGAATGTGGGTTCAAAGGATGGGGGCTTAATACCAATTTTATACCAATGGGTCGTTGGAATCCCAGCTTGTACATCCTTGGAGCCTAAAGGCCCTATTACACACCAAATACTCATCCCAACCCGCTTTAATAAGATCGAGTCTACTAATAAGAGACACTATTGCCACTTGGAAGGAAATCCGCAAAATTTTTAAATTGCCCTTTTCCCTCTCCAAATATATGCCGCTATGGGGTCATCCGGATTTCCAGCGGGTACCCAACTTAAACACTCTAAGGCCTGGAGAGATACGGGCATCATGAAGGTTTCAGACTTATGGCATACACAAAATCAGCGTTTTTATACATATGCTGAGCTGAGTGAGAGGCTTCCCTTGAGAGGCCCTCAGCATATTTTTGCTTTCTTCAAGTAAAGAGCTTTTTATACACTAGAATACAAGACCCCAGAGCGGTGTTCTCTATGAGTGACTTTGATCGCGTTATAGGGCAGGGAACAACAAAAAAATGATTATCAGAGCTGTACCAGGGATCAGTGAAACCAAGCAAAAACCTCTTGAGGAGACTCTCTTCTCATCCTGGAATAACGTTTTCCCAGACATAGAGGCACAGAAAAAAATACTACAAGGATGGGAAAAAATTAGAAAGGTAGGTTTTTAACGAGGGTTGGAGGGAAACACAGTACCGATTAATGCACAAGGCAATCTACGGCTTTCGCTTCTCCTCTCAGTCTCAAAAGCAGGACAGACTGACGTGCTGCCCAAAAATGTCACTTAGATGGATCAGATATGGTACACGGAATCTGGTCTTGCCCCAAGGTCAGTGAGATTCTGGGAATCCATGAAACAGCAAAATTACTTGGAAGTAAATATACCTATCATTCCTGAGTTCATTCTGTTTCATGCCCTCGCCGGAAAATAGGCACGTGCAGCCATTATTCACATTATTGTCTTAGCACTAAGCGATGTATATTAAACAGCTGGCTCCGACCACAATTGCCTACAATGAATGACGTGCTTCAGCATGTCAAAAAATGCTTTGACATGAGAGAATAGAGGCGAACTCCCTTAGAGGAAAACGTATCGAGGTCTTTTTCAAAGATGGGAAAGTTTTATGTTGGTAGCCTACTCCAACCTGGAGCTGAAGGAGTTAATGTCACCCTTTGTGTCCTCTGAATGGTATTTAAAGCGCAAAATAGCGGGAACCCTAAGAAGGTTGCTAGCTGATTAAGGTATAGTACTTACTGGAATCCGGTATACTGGGCGGAATCATTCTGGGAGGGTGGGACGGGATGGGGAGGGGGACAAGGAGTTTGATTTGTTTCATTTGTTATGAGCTAGATGTCTGGCTTTGAACGTCACAATTTGAATTGACTGATCATTCTATCAGTATGCAAGTAATACCTATTGCTATACAGTTACATGCATATATAATTATGTCTATCTGACCCCAGATGTACTGTACCTCATGTGTTAACACCTGTCAAATTGTCATATTATTGTGACGTGTTGTTGTTGTTACTGGAAAGAAAATGGATAAAAGCTAATAAAGATTATATAAAAAAAAAAAAAAAGGATGGGGGCAAGCGCCATCTCCATTCCCCGTCATTGTGCCCGCTGCATACAATGGAATGCAATTCATTTTGAAGTTATTTGTAACAAATCAATATTCTTGTCAAAGTTCGTCGAAGCAGTCGAATCAAGTTTTTGAAAACTTCACTCTTCACTAGTGGCAAACTCTGCTCCTTTGACTGACCACATGGCATTATAATAATTTATACTGCTGTGTGTCCTCTGCTCGACATCATTGTAACAATTTGTACTCACATAATGCCTTTAGTACAAATCATTACAATTGATGTCGGGCAGAGACACACAATATTATAATCATTATATTGCCATATGGTCTGATCTAAGAGCAGATTTCACTATGGGAATTCACGCCCCCCACAGAATGTGTTTCATGAAGTAACACATTTGTCTGAAAGGGAGGAATGACTCAGAATTTCTCCTTACCATTGTACTTATTTGCAGCTACAGGAAACAGGTTAGGGGGATCTGCAGACTAATTAACCTGTTCGCCACATCGCAACACATGGGCAAACACGACTTCAGCTCGTGCGTGCAGCAGGCATCAGGGCCGGTGGGTCTCCGCTGTTTCAAACAGCAGAGACCCACGCTAATGACCGCGACTGGCAATAATGCTGATCGTGCTCATTAAAGCTTCAGATGCCGTGATCAAGTGAGATCATGGCATCTATAAGGTGAAAAGTGCAAGCTCCCTGGCTTCTTACCGGCATCCTGTGCAGCCAATGAGGATGCTGGTAATTGAATTCAATACCCTTGGAAACCTAACGGACCCCATTAAGGGTATTGAAGCTGCAATTCTTATTTTGGCCAGCAGGTGACAGGCCAACATAAGAACTTAGCAATTTATTTTATGCACTTATATAGCGCTACTATATTCCACAGCACTTTGCAGACATTAGCATCCAACTGTCCGCAATGGGGCTCACAATCTAAGTTCCCTATCAGTATGTCCTTGGAGTGTGGGAGGAAACCGGAGAACCTGGAGGAAACCCACACAAACTCTTCGCAGATATTGTCCTTGGTCGGATTCAAACCTAGGACCCCAGCACTGCAAGGCACCAGTGCTAACCACTGAGCCACCGTGCTGCTCATATTCTATACAAATAATGGGTCTAAAAGACCCATGATTGCTCAGAATTTAAAGAAAAGGAGGTCCAATTTGCCATTTTTTCATTGCTTCTCTTACCCCTAAAAATGTAATAAAATGTCACACACTCCAAATGGTATCATTAAAAACTACAGATTGTTCCGCCAAAATTACTCCAGACACAGTTCAGTAGATATAAAAAGTTATGGGGGTCAGCATATGGTGATGTAAAAAAACAAACAAAATTTTTCAAAGTTTCAATTTATCTTTACACTATTAAACATAAAAAAAGATGGTATACATATGTAGTATCGTTGTAATCGTACTGACCAAGAATTAATGAAGGGCACAGGTCAGTTTTGCTGCAAAGGGAACGCTATGGGAACAAAACCAGTAAAACAGTGGAGGAATTGCGTTTTTTTTCTTTCAATTCTACCCCAATTTTTTTTTTTCGCTTCCCACTACATTGTATGCCATATTAAATGGTGGCATTAGAAAGTACAACTTGTCCCGCAAAAAATAAGCCCTAATACAGCTATGTGAACAGAAAAATAAAAAAGCTATGGCTCAAGGAAGATAGGGAAGGAAAATGAAACCGCAAAAACGAAAAAAACCTCCAGTATCATAAGGGTTAAATTCAAGGGTTCACTTACTTTTTCTCCCTTCACTTTGGATGTTTATTCAATGTTCTCCTCAATCAAGGAGTTGTATAACTGTTTTTGTGTTATACATTTAGTTAGATTGTGTTTGACAATAATTGTGACTTAGGCTTCGTTCACATCACCGTTCAGCCTTTATGTTCTCCTGCCCCATTCAGAGGCAGGAAAACGGAAAGGACGGATTCGGCAGATAACTGAGCCGAACAGAGTCCACAGGCCCCATAGACTATAATGCGGGCCCCTATTTGGTGTGTGTCCCCTGGTGCAGCAATAACTGGAGGTAAACATTTCCGCAAATTGTTGCACATAGTCCTGCACATCGGCTTGGAGGAATTTTAACTCATTCCTCTGTACAAATGTTGGTGGGTTTCTTCCCATGTACTGCTCGCTTCAGGACCTTCCACAATATTTCTATTTGATTAAGGTCAGGACTTTGACTTGGCTATTCTAAAACTTTAACTTTATTCTTCTTTAACTGTTCTTTTATAAAACGACTTGTGTGCTTAGGGTCATTGTCTTGCTGCCTGACCCACATTCACTTGAAATTTAACTTTAAAAATTTCCTTTAAAATTTTTGGTTTAAGTCAGAATTTAATGTTCAATGAATGATGTCAAGACTAGGCCCAAATGATGATACTACTACCAACACATTTCATATCAGAGATGTTATTTGTATGCTGGAATGCAGTATTTTCCTTTCTTCAAACATAACATTTCTCATTTAAACAAAAAAAAAATCTATTTTGGTCTCATCCATCCACAAAACATTTGTTCCAACAGCCTTCTTCGGACAGCAATGTTCTTTTTAGAGAGTAATGACTTTCTCCTTGCAATCCTACCATGCACACTGTAACAGTGGTTGCTGTGCGCCGCTGTTCCCCTGCTTACCGCCGCGGTCCCGTGTTCAGCGGTGATCTGCTGCCTCTGCTTCTCCATTCATGCAGTCCAGGGCTCTGTCCTTGTAGGTACTGTTTGTCATGGGATCCGATCCACAGTTTCCTTTCAGCCCTGGCCACAGCATGCTTGCTGCTTGTTCTCTGCAGCACTTCCTTAAGGGTCGGCATGCGTCACTTCCTGTGCTATATGGGTTAGATCATGTGACCTCACTGACCAATCCTAGCCCTCCTGTACGTATATAACTGGCTCAGCCCCCTTCCCAGATGCCTCAGTGTCAATGTCCTTGTGTCCTGCTAAGATATCTCTGCTTGTGTTCCTGACTCAAGCTTGTGTTTCTAGACTCTGCTACGTGTTTGATCTCTGCCTGCTTGCCTTGACTGTCCTGTTGCTGACTCGGATTGCCTGACCTGTACCTGTGCCGCCTGCCCTGACCTATTGCTTGTTTGACTTTGCCTCTGCCTCATCCTTTGTTCCTGCACTGTTGCTGCTGGTTACGACAGCCTGCTGAGTACATCTGTACCTCTGGTACCTTGCTCGGGTACCTCCTGGTCCGCCTGGACCAGCTGCCTTGTGTGCCAATCCTCCTCAAGAGGTAGTGACCTGGTGTTCCCCACCATCAAGGGTACTGTGAAGAACGAATGGTTCACTTAGACAAAGCCCTTAGAGGAGGTAGGACACGTGGCACAGTGGGTTCACACCCGTTGGTTCGTGACAGTACGCTGAGGTCATGGACCCCACTGGTCACACCAAGCCTGTCGTTCAGGAATTCTTACATGAAGTGAGGCATCAGAGTGAACGCCAGGATGTCATGATGCAGTTCATTCAAAATGTCCCTGCTCGTCTGGATGCCATCTCTTTTCCAAGTACTGCAGGGTCGCCAGTTGCTGCTAACCCTGCTATACCCATACCGGTGAATCCGGATTTGTGTGCTGCTGGTGTGCAACTCTCTCTGCCATCACTATGGTGGAGATCCTAAAACCTGTTGTTGCTTCCTGAACCAGTGCCTGATCCACGTTGAGTTGCATGGGCAGAAGTTTCCCACTGAGTGGTCCAAGGTTGCCTTCATTGTGTCCCTGCTGTTTGATGAGGCCCTTGTTTGGGCAAATCCTATTTGGGGACATGGAGGTCCAGAGACCACTAATCTACAGTCTTTCTTGGCTACCTTTCGGATGTTCTTTGAAGAGCCCAGTCACACGTCCTCCACAGCATCAGCTCTGCTGTGTCTACGACAGGGTTTCTTGGCTGTGGGTCAGTACCCTGGCTGCCAAAACTTGCATGGAACGAGGCTCAACTGGCGGTGTTCTGGGAGGGCCTTTCTGACCAGATTAAGGATGAATTAGCTGGTCGCTACCGTCCGTCCACTCTGAATGACCTGATCACCTTGGCCACAAGGATAGATATGCATTTCAGCATTCGTTTTCTGGAGGTCGCATGCACCAGGTTCTAAGGAGGTCGCATGCACCAAACGACCACCTCGCTTGGCTCCATCCTTCCAGAGGCCGGTTCTTCCTCTAGTGTCCACCCCATCTGAAGAGCCCATGCAAATAAAGCGCCTTCGAATGTCTGTACACAAACGTTTACGCTGTAGAGAATCTGGGTCTGTATTGTGGAGGATTGTCCACAGAAGCTGGGAAACGCCAATGTCTAGGATCAGTTGGAGAGGTGGTCCTAGACAAGGAGAAGTCCTCTCCGAAACTTTCAGTTCCGGTGACTCTCAGGGAGTCACAGTGTCTGTGCCTGCATTCTTGGATTCTGGGTCAGCCGGTAACTTCATTCAGAAAGCTCTGGTCCATCAGTGCCGGCTCCCTACCATCCGTCTAGAAAGGCCTCTGTCAGTAGCTTCTGTAAATGGACTGCCCCTTAAGTTGAAAATAGGTGTTCTGCATTCAGAGATGATCTCCTTCCGTCCGTGAATCCGGTTATCCTCCCTGGCTGCGTCCGCACACTCCACTTCTGGACTGGCACTCTGGTCAGATTCTGCATTGGGGATCATCCTGTCAGTCCAGTTGCTTATCGGTGATCCGACCTGCTTCCTCGCCTACTGTACCTGTAGACTAGTGTTGAGCGAGCATGCTTGGCCGAATACCTGTTCGGCTCGAGCATCGATATGCTGGGCACATGGTGGTACTCGGCCGAGTACCGCATGTGCTCGAGCACCTTGCTCGAGTCTCCTCCCCGCACGTTTCACGGCTACTAAGCAGCCAATAAACATGCAGGTAAGTACTGCCATCACTGTAATGCCAGTAGCCATGTTGGCCACTGGCATTACAGTGATTGGCTGGCTGGAACGCGTCACCGGGTGCTATATAGCACCCAATGACGTGGGTTTGGCTCATTGTGAGTCAGTAAGAGCTGCTCTTAGAAAGGGACAGATAGTGTAGGGAGTGTGATCGCAATATATTCAATAGAAAAACGTTTCAAAGACCCAAAAGTCCTTTTAAGGACTATTGTGTGTGGTGGCAGGCTGGCAGCAATATAATATAGCCAGCAAAAAAATTTTTTCCATACTTTGCAATACTTTTTTGATAGAGGGTGTCTGCAGTGACTTGTGACATCTGTGCTGCAATACCTTCTGTGTGTCAGGGCCAGAAATAGGAAAAATATACTTGTAAACAATTATATTTTTTCCATAATTTATCCACACTTTGCCTATAAACGGTGTCTGCAGTGAATTGTCACATCTGTGCTGCAATAGCGCGCGTGTGTGTAAGGCCCAGTTATTGGGAAAAATATTAGCAAAAACAATTGTATTTTTCTCATAATTTATCAACACTTTGCCTATAAATGGTGTCTGCAGTAAATTGTCACATCTGCGCTGCAATAGTGTGTGTGTGTGTCAGGGCCAGATATTGGGAAAAATATTACTGACAACAAATATATTTTTTTCCATATTTTTCAATAATTTTGCTATAAATGGTCCCTGCAGTGAATTGTCACATCTGTGCTGCAATAGCGTCTGTATGTGTCAGACCCAGATATTGGGAAAAATATTAGTGAAAACAATTATATTTTTTCCATAATTGATCCCCATTTTTCCTAAAAACGGTCCCATATAACATATAACATTTAATATAAAGAAGGCGAGCATTAAGGGACGGGGAAGTGGCCGCGATGCTGATGGTGCACGCAGAGGTCGTGGCCCTGGGCGTGCTGAAACTTTGCCTGCTGCCAGAGCACAAGAAAAACAATCATCCAAGATACCTAGCTTCATGTCCCAGTTTGCAGGGCGGCGCAGGACACCACTCTTGAAGTCAGCCCAGTGCGAGCAGGTGGTCGTTGGATTGCAGCAGATAGTGCTTCCAGTCGGTTAAGCACCACCCTGTCTTCCACCAAGTCCAGTCTCAGTAGCCAGGAGTCTGGTCCACACAATCCTCACCCTGATCCACCTTCCTCCCACCATTTACAGTCTGGCCCAACAAGTGATCCAACACTTGGATATTCCGAGGACCTCTTTGCATCGCCATTCATTGATTTGGCCCCCTCGCCAAGCACGCTTGAAGAGGGACCTGAGATCTTGTGCCCCGATTCCCAACCTCTTGAGCATCCAGAGTCACAAGAATATGACGCTTGGGAACGGCAATTAGAGTTTAATGTGGTGGATGATGATGAGACACAGTTGCCAATGACTCAACCGCAATTACTGTCTCAAGAGGTCGAGGAAGAGGATGACACACAGTTGTCAATCACTGAGGTTGTGGTTAGGTCCACAAATCAGGAGGATGATCAGAGTGAGGAAGTGGAAGAGGAGGTGCTGGACGTCGAGGTCACTGACCCAACCTGGGAAGGTGGCAACAAGCCGAGCAAGGAGAGCAGTACAGAGGGGGAGGGATCTGCAGCACTGCAACAGGCTGGAAGAGGCAGTGGGGTGGCAAAAGGTAGAAGGCGGGCACCACCGAACAGCCCCGCAACTATTCCATGGAGCACCCCCATGCGTAAATCTCCCTTGCCAAAGGGGTAGGTGTTTGGTAGTATTGCGCTTTTTTTTAGGAAAATGCGGACGACAAAAGAATAGTAGTTTGCACCCTGTGCCACACCAAAATGAGCCGGGGCGTGAACACTAACAACCTCACCACCACCATCATGATCTGCCACATGGCATCAAAGCACCCTAATAGGTGGGCTGAACACCTGGGTCCACAATCTGTGTCTTCGGGTCACACCACTGCCTCCTCTTCCCCTGTGTTACTTGCTGGCCATTCCCCTGTCCAAGACGCAGGCCCGGATGCCTCCCGCCCTGCACCTTGACCTTTGCAAGCACCATCAGCGACCACATCCACTTCCCTGTCCCAGCTCAGTGTCCAAATGTCATTACCCCAGGAATTTGAACGCAAGCACAAATACCCAGCCACCTACCCAAAGGCCATAGCACTAAATGTGCAGCTTTCCAAAATACTGGCCCTGGAAATGTTGCCATTTAGGCTTGTGGACACTGACGCATTTCGCAGCCTGATGTCGGTGGCCGTCCCACGGCCACCACTATTTTTCAAGGTGTGCCGTGCCAGCCTTACACCAACATGTGTCCCTTAACATCACACGTGCCCTGACCAATGCAGTTACTGGGAAGGTCCACTTAACCACGGACACATGGACTAGTGCTTTTGGCCAGGGACGCTACATTTCCCTGACGGCACACTGGGTGAATGTTATGGAGGCCAGGAGCGACTTATACCCTGGGATGGCACAGGTGCTACCTACGCGAAAGATTGCGGGCCCCAATTCCAACAGGGTTTCCGCCACCACCTACGTTAGTGGCTCCAACTCCCACTTCTCCTCCCCTGCCTCCTCCACTTCCACCTCAGAATTATCCGCGTGCAGCACCAGTCAGTCATTAGTTGGTAGCTGGAAGCAGTGTAGCACTGCAGTGGGGAAGCGGCCATGCTGAAGCTGATCTGCCTGTCACGGTGGACAGGAACTCAGATACACAGACAACCAAATACACAAGTGTCTAGGCTAGATGCTGGGGACAGGTCACCTCCTAGCACATCCCTGACTTCTCTCCCTATGCTGCTAAGCCCACATTCAGACCTTGATGGTAGGTATGAAGTGTCCTCGTGCCTGGACTGCAAACACCCTAGAATCCCTGAGATGGTGAAAGGGGAGAAGGGGCAGAAGACACACAAATAGCCTAGACCGCAAACAACACAAACAGAAACGAAACTTATCTGAGCTGGAACAGACAATCCTTCCTTCCTGAATCCAAGACCAGAATGAATTGTATAACCCACACAGCCCTCTGGGATTGAAGCCAATTTAAGCCAATGACCCCACCCAGAGCACCTGAAGTAAGGCGGATCCAGCATGATTCCAAAACAAACAAAAGGTTAGACACGTGCTGCCAATCTGACAGACCTCCGCACACCATCCGAGCAGGGCATGACACTGCCTAGGTGACAAACAGCACACCGCCACAGAGTTGTGGCAGGGGATAAGAGACCAGACCGAGCTGTGGCTCTTGCCACTCAACCTACAACCAGGCATGGTTGTGTCTGATAATGGCCATAACTTGGTAGCGGCTTTGGAGCTGGGCAACCTTAGACACATCCCATGCCTTGCCCACGTATTCAACCTTGTGGTTCAGCAGTTTCTAAAAACATACCCCAATTTGCCTGAGCTACTGGTGAAGATGTGCCGCGTGTGTGCACATTTCCGCAAGTCACCGACAGCTTCAGCCGGTCTGTCAACGCTGCAGCACCGCTTCAAATTACCAGCTCACCGGGTGTTGTCTGACGTGAGCACACGCTGGAACTCCACGTTCCACATGTTGGCTAGGCTTTGTGAGCAGCAGAGGGCAGTTGTGGAATACCAACTGCAACGTCACCTTTCCAGTCAGCTTTTGCTATTCACAATTGAGACTCTGTGAGGATTTACGCAACTTTGAGGAATCAACACATCTGGTTAGCGTCGATAACGCTATTATCAGCGTCACCATCCCACTTCTGTCTTCTCAAACGCTCGCTGCTCACAATTAAGGACGACGCTGTGCATGTGGAAGAGGTGGAAATGGGGGAAGACATTACACAGGTTGATGATAGCCAGACCTCCCTCAATTCTATCTGTTCTGCGTGGGTAGGCAGAAGAGGAGGAAGAGGATGAGGAGATTGGGAGTGATCCTTTTGATGATGACAGCGAAGTCTCGCCAGTTGGTACTCTGGCACACATGGCTGACTTCATGTTAGGCTGCCTTTCCCGCGACCCACGCGTTATGCGCATTTTAAACAACACGGATTACTGGTTGTTCACCCTTCTCAACCCCCGCTACAAAGAGAACTTCTCATCTCTCATTCTTCTGGTGGAGAGGACGAGCAAAATGGTGCAATACCAGAAGATCCTTGTTGGAAAATGGCTCTAAAATTTTCCATCTGACAACGCTGGCCGCAGAGTCCGTACTTCCTTGGCCAACCACAGAGGGGAGACAAGGGGAACACACAGCAGTTCCAACAGAGGCAGGGCAACACTCTCCAAAGCCTGGGACAGTTTCATGACACCCTGACAGCACCCCCACTCTGATGTGTGGCCTACTGCCACAAGGAGAGTGTCATGGTCTTACCTTCTCACTGTTCTCCTTCGTTTGACATGTGCTGGCGGCCATCTTGGTTTCTGGGTTTCTTGTAGCCTCCCACCCTGCGGCTCCTCCTTCCCACTGGGAGGAGATGGATGCCTAGCTCATATATATAGAAGGTCTGTGGCTTCAGTTCCTTGCTTGGTCCTCCTGTGTTCACATGCTTCTAAGACTACTGCTGCTTCTGGTTCCTGATCCTGGCCTCGTCTGACTACCCCGTTGGTTCCTGATCCTGGCTTCGTCTGACTACCCCGTTGGTTCCTGATCCTGGCTTCGTCTGACTACCCCGTTGGTTCCTGATCCTGGCTTCGTCTGACCACCCTCCTGGTTCCTGACCTCTGTCTACGCAAGACCCTGCTTCGGTTTAGCCATCCGTTTGGACTTTTGCTACGGCTTGATTTCCAATAAAGCCTTCTTATTTCCACTCATCTCTGTTGTACGTCTGGTTCATGGTTCCATGACATTAGGACCAAGCCATGAATTCTGACGGTACAGGGCCATCCTCGCTACCTACGCTGGTTGCCAGACTTGATCAGCAGGATCACCTGTTGGGTCGGTTCGCTGTGGCGTTGCAAACCCTGCTTGAACGCACGGCTCATTTAGCTTCCGTTGCCGATGGGTCGGTTGTCGCTCCTGGGCCCGCTCCTACTGCCGCTCCGGTTGTTGCGCCAGAGTCTACCCCGACACCTGTTGCTGCGCCTGCAGTGTTTCGGGGTATGACCGGTTCTGCCCCCCTTCCACAGCGCTTTGGGGGAGAGCCAACTCAGTGCCGAGGTTTCCTTAACCAGGTGGGCATTTATTTCGAGTTGCTGCCACATGCCTTTCCTACTGAGAGATCAAAGGTGGGCTTCTTGATCTCGCTGCTCTCGGACAAGGCCTTGGCCTGGGCCAGCCCTTTATGGGAGAACAACAATCCGGTGGTTGCCGAGTTTTCCGGTTTTGTTGCTTCTCTTCGGAAGGTATTCGATGTGCCGGCTCGTGCTGCCTCTGCTGCGAAGCTCCTTATGTCCATCAGACAGGGTTCACGATCCGTAGCTGAATACGCCATTGAGTTTCGTACCCTGGCAGCAGAGGTGGGCTGGAATAATGAGGCTCTGGTCGCTGCTTTCTCTCATGGTCTCTCGGATGCCTTGAAGGATGAGGTTGCAGCTAAGGACCTACCAGTGGAGCTCGAGTCTCTTATTTCTTTCCTGATTTTGATTGACACCAGACTCAGGGAGAGACCTTCCTTTAAGGAGAGCCTGCGGAGGTCTCCTAACAGATTGGCGCCTACGTTTGCTGTCCCACCCGTGCCTCCCTCTCCTCCCACGCCTCCTGGGGATGACTTGTCTGGGGGTGAACCCATGCAGCGGGGGTTTGCTCGCCTGTCTGAGGGGGAGAGGGTACTCCGGAGACGCGAGGGCCGATGCATGTACTGTGGTCTCGGTGGGCATTTTTGGTTGGCATGTCCGAACCGTCCGGGAGAACGCTCGCACCTGAGGTCCTGTCGGGGGCAGATCTTGGGTGGAGTCTCCTCGTCCCCGGTTTCCCGTGTTGACAAACCACTGATCACGGTTGTCCTCTCCTGGGTCGGGGGCTCGGTGACGACCCAGGCGTTGGTGGACTCTGGTGCTGGTGGTTTGTTCATTGATAGAGTGTTCGTTGCCACCAATTCCATTCCTCTGCAGCCTCGAGGTTCCCCACTGGCTCTTGAGGTGATAGACGGCAGACCCCTTCTGCCGCCACACGTGACTCATGAGACCCTTCCAGTGGGGATAGCCATTGGTGCCGTTCACAGAGAGTCGGTCTGTCTCCAGGTTATTTCGTCTCCACACTACTCGGTGGTCTTGGGGTACCCCTGGCTCCAGAAGCATAATCCGACTTTCGATTGGAGATCGGTCGAGATCCTCTCGTGGTCACCGCAGTGTGGGGCTAGTTGCATCCATGGGCCTGTCAAGTTGCTGTGTACTTCCTCGGACTCTCTGTTGCCTCCTGAATACGAAGAGTACCGGGATGTATTCGACAAGGTGCGCGCGGTTGCCCTACCTCCGCACCGCCCATACGATTGTGCCATAGAGTTACAATCCGGTGCCGTTCCTCCTCGTGGCAAAGTCTATCCACTGTCGGTAGCGGAGAATGAGGCCATGGAGGAGTACGTGAGGGAGGCGCTTTCACGCGGACACATTCGCAAATCCTCGTCCCCGGCAGGGGCTGGATTTTTCTTTGTGAAAAAGAAGGGCGGCGAGTTGAGGCCTTGCATCGATTACAGGGGTCTCAATCGCATCACGATCAAGAACGCTTACCCGATACCCTTGATTTCCGAGCTGTTCGATCGCCTCAAAGGGGCCACGGTCTTTACCAAACTCGACCTGAGGGCGGCATATAACCTGGTGAGGATCAAGGCGGGCGATGAGTGGAAGACCGCGTTTAACACCAGGACCGGTCATTATGAATCCTTGGTTATGCCCTTTGGGTTGTGCAATGCGCCCGCAGTCTTCCAGGAATTCATCAACGATGTTTTCCGTGACCTGTTGCAGCAGTGTGTGGTGGTCTATTTGGATGACATCTTGGTATATTCTGCATCCATGGAGGCCCACATTCTGGATGTCAGACGAGTGTTGCAACGCTTACGAGAGAACAAGCTGTTCGGTAAGCTTGAGAAATGCGAATTTCATCGATCCCAGGTAACCTTCTTAGGTTACATCATTTCCGCTGAGGGGTTCTCCATGGATCCTAAGAAGGTTTCGGCTGTCTTACAGTGGCCCCAGCCCAGTGGGCTTCGTGCCCTGCAGCGCTTTTTGGGCTTCGCCAATTATTATCGGAAGTTCATCAGGGACTTTTCCATGCTAGCCAAGCCTCTCACGGATCTGACCAGGAAGGGCAGTAATCCTCAGGTCTGGCCGCTCGAGGCCATCCGAGCTTTTGAGGCTCTAAAGTCCGCCTTTGTGTCGGCTCCGATTCTGTCGCATCCCAACCCTGGGTTGCCTTTTGTCCTCGAGGTGGACGCGTCTGAGACGGGAGTAGGCGCCCTCCTGTCTCAGCGTAGAACACCAGAGGGTCCTCTGCTTCCTTGTGGGTTTTACTCCCGGAAACTGTCTTCCGCGGAGTGCAACTATCAGATTGGTGACAGGGAGTTATTGGCCATCGTGCAGGCCCTTAAAGAATGGAGGCACTTGCTCGAGGGCTCGGTGGTTCCGGTTCTCATCCTGACGGACCACAAGAATCTGACCTACCTCTCTGAGGCCAAGAGATTGACACCACGTCAGGCCAGATGGGCTCTGTTCTTGTCACGTTTTAATTACGTGGTCTCCTACCTACCCGGCTCCAAGAACATCAGAGCGGATGCCTTATCACGGCAGTACTCCGAGCTGTCCGGGGAGGAGTCGATTCCGACTACGGTCATACCCCCGAATCAGATCCTGGCCGCTATTCGCATCAGCCTGACCTCTCCTCTGGGTGAGCAGATTTTGGCGGCTCAATCTGGTGCTCCCTCTGGGAGACCCAACGGCAGATGTTTTGTGCCTGAGGAGTTGCGCACTCGGTTGTTGCGAACCTACCATAACTTCAAGGCCGCGGGGCACCCTGGAAAGAATCAGCTGTCCTGGGCGGTTTCACGTCTGTTCTGGTGGCCTTCTCTACGTTCCGACATCGCCGCATATGTAGCGGCATGCTCCGTTTGTGCCCAGAGTAAGTCCCCTCGGCACCTTCCGCTGGGCCTTTTGCAACCCATAGCCACCGGGGAGCGTCCATGGTCACACCTGGGGATGGATTTCATTGTGGACCTCCCTGCATCCCGAGGCCATACGGTCATTCTCATGATTGTGGATCGGTTTTCCAAAATGTGCCACTGTGTTCCTCTCAAGAAGTTACCCTCTGCACAAGAGTTGGCCTCGATTTTTGCCAGGGAGGTCTTCCGGTTGCACGGTTTGCCCAAGGAGATTGTGTCGGATCGGGGGAGTCAGTTTGTGTCCAGGTTCTGGCGCGCCTTTTGCTCCCAGTTGGGGATTCATCTCTCTTTCTCCTCGGCCTACCACCCTCAGTCCAATGGGGCCGCAGAACGATCCAATCAGGCCTTGGAGCAATTCCTTCGTTGCTATGTCTCCGATCACCAAGACAATTGGGTTGACCTCCTGCCTTGGGCTGAGTTTGCCAGGAACACGGCGGTGAACTCTTCCTCTGGGACGTCTCCCTTCATGGCCAATTAGGGGTTCCAACCTGCCGTGTTACCGGAGGTATTCTCTCCCCAGGATACTCCGGCTGTGGAGGATCACCTTTCCGTCCTACGTACTTCTTGGGTACAGATCCAGAGGTCCCTTGAGGTCTCTGCGCAACGCCAGAGACTCCAGGCTAATCGCAGACGAGCGCCCGCTCCTTCCTACCAGGTCGGAGACCGTGTATGGTTGTCCACCCGCAACCTCAACCTTCGAGTGCCCACTCCCAAGCTGGCGCCTCGCTTTGTTGGTCCCTTCCGAGTGCTTCACAGGGTAAACCCGGTAGCCTATGCCCTTGCGCTTCCTCCTGGCATGCGGATCTCCAACGTGTTTCATGTCTCCCTGTTGAAGCCATTGGTGTGTAATCGTTTCACTTCCTCGGTTCCTCGGCCCCGTCCGGTCCAAGTGGGCAATCGTGAGGAATATGAGGTGAGCAATATCCTGGACTCACGCCTGGTCCGCGGTCGGTTGCAGTTTTTGGTCCATTGGCGTGGTTATGGTCCAGAGGAGCGTTCCTGGGTTGCCTCCGCAGATGTCCATGCTCCTGCGTTGCTCCGAGCCTTCCACGCACGCTTCCCTCTGAAACCGTTCCTTACTCCGCGGAGGAGGGGCCCTTGAGGGGGAGGTACTGTCATGGTCTTACCTTCTCACTGTTCTCCTTCGTTTGACATGTGCTGGCGGCCATCTTGGTTTCTGGGTTTCTTGTAGCCTCCCACCCTGCGGCTCCTCCTTCCCACTGGGAGGAGCTGGATGCCTAGCTCATATATATAGAAGGTCTGTGGCTTCAGTTCCTTGCTTGGTCCTCCTGTGTTCACATGCTTCTAAGACTGCTGCTGCTTCTGGTTCCTGATCCTGGCCTCGTCTGACTACCCCGTTGGTTCCTGATCCTGGCTTCGTCTGACTACCCCGTTGGTTCCTGATCCTGGCTTCGTCTGACTACCCCGTTGGTTCCTGATCCTGGCTTCGTCTGACCACCCTCCTGGTTCCTGACCTCTGTCTACGCAAGACCCTGCTTCGGTTTAGCCATCCGTTTGGACTTTTGCTACGGCTTGATTTCCAATAAAGCCTTCTTATTTCCACTCATCTCTGTTGTACGTCTGGTTCATGGTTCCATGACAGAGAGAAACATTTTGGAAGATGGTGAAGGAGTACATAGCAGACCGTGTCGGCGTCCTCATAGATCCCTCAGTCCCTTACAACTACTGGGTGTCCAAGCTGGACATGTGGCACGAACTAGGGCTCTACACTTTGGAGGTGCTGGTCTGCCCTGCCGCCAGCGTTTTGTCTGAGCGTGTATTTAGTGCTGCTGGTAGCATTATAACAGATAAGTGTATCTGCCTGTCAACTGAAAATGCTGACAGGTTGACTCATATAAAAATGAACATGGCCTGGATTGACCATGACTTCTCGACTCCACCAGAGGAATGCTGATGAACATAAAGGCACTTTACATGTGTTGTTTTTAATGTAGTTAATAGACTGTATTCCCATGCACCCCTTCCACCACAAACAAGGGTATATGGTTGAATCTTCCTTGCCTCCTCCTCCTCCTCCTCTTCCGTCATATCAACGTGCATTGCTTATTCGTCACATATAATGCCCACGCATATATGGCCTTCGAATATAATTTTTTAGAGGGTCCGCTAACCAGCAGGCCCTCACATATCATTTTTAGAGGGTCCACTTACCAGCAGGCCCTCACATCTAATTTTTTACAGGGTCCACTCACCAGCAGGCCCTCACATATAATTTTTTTGAGGGTCTGCTCACCTCTAGGCCCGCAACTCAAATCTTTTACAGGGTCAGCTCACCTGCAGGCCCGCAAATCAAATCTTTTACAGGGTCAGCTCACCTGCAGGCCCGCAACTCAATGTGAATGAGGCCCTCCTTTATGTGATATACAGGTTGTATCGGAGTGCCTCTTCCTTGTAATTTTTGGCAGCACTTGCAATTTATATACAAGTACATATACAGGAAAGAATGTTTTCAATAAATTTTTCCTATAAAATCTATTTTTCAACTTTGGTTTTGTGCATAAAACCTTAATTAGATTGTGGGCCTGGTGATCAGTTTAAGGCTTTTAAGCAGCATCAGAAGCAGCGTGGTGAAATGAGTGGCAAGGTGACATACTGTGGAGATGGCAGCATGAGGAGGCCACATAGTGGCACAATGACTGAGTCTGGATAAAAGACTAAGGCCACAAATTGTTTAGAAAGATGCAGATAGAAAGAAATCTGTGGAGCTGTATGACGGTCACCTGCAGATTAATGCAGACCAGGGGAATAGCTACATGGTAAGCAGGGGAAGATGCAGCTTTGAGGCCTTGACTCAGAAGGAGTCCATCCAGGAGGAGGAGGAGGACTAAAGGATTTAGTCAGGGCCCCCTTAACAGTATTACACAATAAAATTATATACAGTGACAGTATAGACAGTGTATAAAATGGATGGAACAGCTGCCGGCCCTGGTCTGAGAGAGCAATCTTTACTAGCCACAGGAATGGGGGCAGCATGAAAGGAAGGGGTCGCTAAAAAATTACTGTGGGATGGAGCCCCATTCAAAAATTTGCTGTAGGGCCAAGTCATTTCTAGCTACGCCACTGATGCAGCCCACAAAAGCAAGTTGGGATAATAGATTCCAAAACCTTAATTAAATTGTGGGCCTGGGGATCAGTTTAAGACCATTTAAGCAGCATCAACAGCAGCATGGTGATAAAATGAGTGGCAAGGTAACATGGTGTGGAGATGGCAGTATGAGAAGGCCACATAGTGGCACAATTACAAAGTCTAGATAAAAAACAGAGGCCACAGATTGTTGAGAAAGATTCAGATGTAAACAAATCTGTAGAGCTGTATGACTGTCACCCTCAGATTAATGCAGCCATCAAAATCAAGTTGGGTTTGTTGGTTCCAGCTCAGCTCACCAGCAGGCCCGCACCTTAAATCTTTTACTGGGTCAGCTCACCTGCAGGCCCACAACTCAAATCTTTTACAGGGTCAGCTCAGGTGCAGGCCCGCAACTCAAATCTATTACAGGGTCAGCTCACATGCAGGCCCTCGCATATAATGTTTTATAGGGTCAGCTCACCTGCAGGCACTCGCATATAATGTTTTACAGGGTCAGCTCACCAGCAGGCCCGCACCTAAAATCTTTTACAGGGTCAGATCACCTGCAGGCCCGCAACTCAATTCTTTTACAGGGTCAGCACACCTGCAGGCCCGCAACTCATGCTGACTTGCTTTGAAATAGTAGCCATTGCCGTTTATCAGGCTCCCTCTCTGAAATCGAACAATGATTCACCGTTACCGGTGGTCACCATTAGTGATGGACGAACATCTGCTCGGACGGTTCGCGAACGCGGGTCCTATTCATTTTAATGGCAGGCGAACCTGAAAAACCTCCAGTTCATATTTGCAGCCACAAAATATTTACTAGATGTGCACACATAGTCCCACAACATGGACACTGACATACCAGAAGTATTAAGCGAATCTGCGCTCTACAAGCATTATTTTTTTATATGCAAAATTTGGGCAAAGTATTAATCGCAAGAGCACATGCGCTAGGAAGGCATGGCCTACAGCAACTAGTTTGCACCGACTAGAAATGAAATGGATGCGATGATTGGAACCAAGTTCAGCGACGAAGAGGAAGAACTTCTGGTGACTGTAAGAAATCTTACATTAAAGTAGTGTATTTGATTTCATTTCACCTGCATGTCTGAACAATTGCTTTATATGCATAAAGAGTGTTATAATAAAATTGCCAGTACGACCTTCTGCGATTCTAATTTTTCTTAAGTGCACTCAACTTTACATTTTATAAGGTCTCACTAGATATTAGTGATTGTTGCACTAAGTACTCCTGTGACATCACACCCACTATGTTAGTAGCATATTTGTATGGAAAGCAGAGAAATATATTTCACATGCAAATTGCACATCCATTGTCATGCAGCACACTATATACCACACACACACACTATATACTGCACACACACTATATACCGCACACACACACTATATACCGCACACACACACCATATACCGCACACACACAGACACACACTATATACCGCACACACACAGAGTCTATAGATTATAGTTTGTATCCTGCTTGTCGGGACTCAGGAGAAGCTTTCTTTGTCAGACCGCCAGTATTTGCTGGTTCATTTAGAGTTACCCAGGGTGTATCCCGGGGAGGCGAACCAGCTGTACACCCCATACCGTACCGTCACTTCACTAGACAGGTACATCTCTGCTTAGCTGGACAATATCTGATAGCTCAGACCCCACCCACATACAGTCGTAATACAATCCCATCTTCTAACCGTAACAGTAAGGCCGCATGCACACGGGCGTGTTTTTCACAACTACGGACCATAAAAACCCAGGCTGCTGTCCTGCAGAGTGGACGAGCGCACAGCGTCATTGGTTGCTAACTCGCTATGACGCCGTGCGCTTCTTGCCGCCACCGCTGTACAGTAATACACTTGTATAGATCATACAAGTGTATCACAGTACAGCGGTGGTGGCCAGAAGCGCACGGCATCATAGCAACCAATTGTGAAAAACTTGAAACATCCATCAGGTGGTACAGGACAGCCAATTGAGACGTTTCAGCACACGGACATACCCCCTACCTTATAAATAAACCTGATCTGGCTGCCATTTTACATTCTGTCTTTTGTCAGTGTAGGGAGAGGTTGCTGTGTGGAGCAGGGACAGACTGTTAGGGACACAAATCGCTAGCTAATAGGTCCACAAAAGTCCTATTAAGGACTGGTATAGGTGTACTATTGTTTGGTGCGCAGTATATAGGGGTATAATACACTTATAATATACTTTCTAACATAGAAAGCATATTATAGTGGATTTGTATAGTGCAGCATTGTGACTGGTGATCGGTTCTGCAGCGATACTACAACTACAAAGAGTGACGCAATTAGAAAAAAGTATTATAACTGGTGTGATAGACCAGTGGCCCCCCAAAATGACTGATTGAAGCGGAGTGTCATATAACAATATACTTTCATAATAGTGTATTTGGGTACTGCAGAAATGTTGCCTCTTTCGCTGCGTTCCCTCTGCTACACACAGTGACAAACGTTACTGGAAAAAAAGTATTATAACTGGTGTGAGAGACCAGTGCCCCCCAAAGCGACTGATTGAAGCGGGGTGTTATATAACAATATACTTTCATAATAGTGTATTTGGGTGCTGCAGAAATTTTGGCTGTTTTGCTGCGTTCCCTCTGCCACACACAGTGACAAACGTTACTGGAAAAAAGGTATTATAACTGGTGTGATATACCAGTGGCCCCCCAAAACGACAGATTGAAGCGGGGTGTTATAAACCAATATTCTTTCTTTATAGTGTATTTGGGTACTGCAGAATTTGTTTGCTGTTTTGCTTCATTCCCTCTGCTACACACAGTGACAAACGTTACTGGAAAAAAAGTATTATAACTGGTGTGAGAGACCAGTGGCCCCCCAAAATGACAGATTTAAGCAGAGTGTTATATACCGTCTTCCACATACACTTTTGCCACAGGGTGATTTAAAAAATGACAGGCAGAGGAAGAGGCAGGCCCTTCCGCAGGGGTGGTAGGGGTAGGGCAGGAGCACCAGGCTGGAGCCAAAGTGGGAAGTTGCATAAGGTGAGTTTGATTACGTCAAAAGACGCACCAGACTTCCGCTTCTGCACCCTCCTCATCCTCTCTATCTGCACCCTCTTCACTCTCTCCTGTGTGCACCCCCAAAGACATGGATAGTGACGGATGAGAAAAGACTTGACATCAGAATGAGGGAGATGTGCGATAGATTTTACCAAAGAGGTTACCCAAGAGCTATAGTACAGAGACATAGACATAGGGTCAATGATTTGAGAAGAGAGGAACTGTTAAATGGTAAAAAACAACGAGGGTTCCATTTGTCTCAACTTATACAGCATGCAGTAAGCAAATAGCACATGTCCTCAAAACTAATTGCCACATACTTTCACAATCATTTCCAGATATTGAAGAATTCCGCACTACCCCCCTCATGTCCTATAGAAGGCCACTTAATTTAGGGGATAGATGGATACATGCAGATACAACACATCTTGTTATGCCCAAGGTCCAGAGGAAGGGCTGTATTCCCTGTTTGGGCTGCTGTAATTGTAATGGAATGCTGAAAGGGAGTTCTTTTGCACATCCCAGAACAGGTAAAAGATATCAAATTAGGAATTATTACACATGTAGATCGGAATATGTGATTTATGTGTTGCAATGTCCATTTGGACTTTTTTATGTGGGAGAGACAACACAGGAATTCAGGAACAGATTAAATCCGCACCGTTATTAAATACGAAAATTACTCTCAGGAGAGAGAGACTGATACCTTAAGGACTGAATTACCTGTACCGGAGCACTTTTTGAAACTCAGACATAATGTTTCTGTGTGATTGATGGAGTACCTCTCCAAAGGAGAGGAGGCGACAGGGAAAAATTATTAAAAAGGTTGGAGTTAAGGTGGATTTTCGAACTACAAACGCTTGAACCTAGAGGCCTTAACAGGGAATTCAAGATTGGTCCACTCTACTGAGCCGAACGGGCTCTTGTTCTTACCTCATTGGTTTTGAATACTGTACCTAATCTATATTTTGGATATATGTTTTTTAGAAAGTTTTGTACCCAACCTTTCTGGCTGTGATTATTTATATTTCTTCTTATTATTTTTTATAGGAATCTGCATTACTGATGAAACCTGGGGACATAATCTGAGAAGAGACCCTAGTACTGGAAGTCTCACACGGTAGCTATCTTTTAAGCATTAAACAGATTAACATCTAAAATACCTCAGTTAGTTTTTTTGTAAGGGCAACCATATAGTCTGGAGTCATTTTGGTTCTATTGTGGCCAAGGGGTAACTGAGAACTATTGTTCCATATTACAGGGTTTCTGCAGCTTATACCATGGTTAGGAGATAGTGTTATATACCCTTTTTCTGTGGATATATTTTTAAGCCCATTACTTATATGGTTTATAATAGTGCTAGTTTGAATGGGTCGGTTGGGATTTGGTGGTTAGCCTGGGGACAGGCAACCCAGCCACCCGACTAGGTTAGTCAGTTGTGGTTGGTATATAGGTGGGGCGTTCCTCTTGTAATATGGAGGATAAGCCTACCTTGAACTGATTGTTTAGTGCCCATGGTGGGTACGTCTACCCCATATACTTTGTGAGGTGATATGCCCGCCAATTAGAGTATTAGAGTGGTTTTATGGGGGAGGGTAACGACCCACGCATGGCTTATGTGAGGGACGTCCCCCCTATGGAATGATCATATGAGCCCTCTATAACTTTCTAACCATGATGTTAAGGATATAATGAGATTTGACGCTCTATCCTTGAATTATGGTATAGCGATAGATTCCAAGCTGTCTGATCTATATAGATTTACCAAATGTGGTTTTATTTGGCCCCCATTGATCCTGTGGACGAACGACTAAGGTGCCCTGCTCTTTTAGTAAGGCTGTCAAATTTGAACAGCCTTGAATGGTTGCATAACTAACTGAGGTATATAATAAAATCCCCTGCAATAGAAATACGAACGCCGCACTTAACATGGAAGTTGCAGTTGTACATTGTAAGGGGAGGGACACCAAGATAGCTTGTTTACTGAGTTTCAATGACGCAGGCTGGGGATGCACTGCGCAGGAGCAGGGAGCCTGACGCCATATCCGGTCTATTCGTGTGTCAGGTGCGCAAGCTCAGTGTACACATGGAGACGCGGGGGCGCGTGTTTGGTTTCCATGACACCTGCCGGGAGCGCTCTGCGCAGGCGCCGTGAGACGAGGATAGCGCCGCATAGAATAGACATGGGCGCGCATGTGCTCTAAGGTTTGAGGAACGCCGAATGGAGTGTGCGCTTCCCCTGGATGAATTCTAACAGGATAGCCTCTTCTAGGATGGGTTCCCAGGATCCCATCAGGAATTGCAGTAAGCACAATTTTAATACCTTTTGTATCACATTATGTATGATGAAGGACTGTGATTTGAATAAGGTGATAAGTAGACCTCAGAGTTGGGGATCACAGAGAGAGGTGGCACATGCTTTGAATATGTAATTGCTAATTAGCATACTCAATTGAGTCATGTGACCTTTTGAGAGGGTATATGTATTTGATTATGTTCACATTGTTAGTTGCTTGAGAAAGATCACACAGGTCGAAACGTCGCACTGCATTGGTGAATAAACCTTTGGATATTGAAGACAAGAGAGTGCTGCGGTTTCTTTACAAGTTTGTCTGTGTGCACCCCCAAAGACACCACCACCAACACTACCACCACCATATACCCTCTGCTCGAGTCACAGGAATTATTTTCCGATCCATCACAAGACATTTCCGATGTGCAGCCATTCTTGGCATCGGATCAGGAAAAGGAGGTAGCAACGGCCGCCATTCAGCAGTCTGACGACAGTACCCAGATAAGCCCAAGAAGTTTGGTCCCCTGCTGTTGCTGCCTACTCCGAGATGTCTAATGTTAGTGGTGGGGAAGGGGACGTCGATGATGACGTGTCTATGGATGTCAAGTGGGTGCCCACAAGAGAGGAAGAGGAGGGGAGTTCAGAGGGAGAGATGGACTAGCAGATAGGGAGGAGAAGCAGTCAGAACTTACATTGCACAGGAGGGAAAAACCAGACTGATAATGTATCAGGAGCGAGCCATCAACCATGTATGGTCACATCTGGCGCTCCTAGGACGCCGGCACATGGCTCCGCAGTGTGGGCTTTTTTTAACGTGTCCGCTGCTGACAATAGTGTTGCCATCTGCAGCCTTTGATGTCAATGCATAAGTCGCGGTAAGCCCAACACTCACCTAGGGACGACCGCCTTAAGAAGGGACCTGGCTTCCCATCCCGAGCCCAGTGGGAGCAACACCGTCAGAACCCACAAAGCCACACTCCAGGCGCTCACCGTCCAGCCTCTTCTCCTTCTCCTTTCTCCTCACAATTGTCCTCCACTCCACCTTCCATCCTGCCGTCCTCACGTTTATCTGACAAAAGACAGGCTTCCGTGGCCCAAATTTTGGAGCGTAAAAAAATGATGACGCTGGATAACCCTCTTGCCCAACGGTTGACCGCTGGGTTGTCGGAACCGATAGCCCGCCAACTACTGCCATATAAACTTGTGGACTCGGAGGCCTTTCGAAAATTTGTGGCCTTTGGAACACCGCAATGGAAGGTCCCAGGAAGGAAATATTTCTCCCAGAAGGGCATCCCAGAGCTATAGGGCCAAGTTCAGCGGCAAGTGAATGTATTTCTGGCACACAGTGTCAGTGCCAAGATACCACTGACCACAGACACAAGGTCTAGCAAACACGGGCAGGGAAGGTATATAACTTTTACTGCCCACTGGGTGAACCTTCTGATGGCCGTCAACCCGTGGCACCCGTGTAGATTTGGTTTTACTGCCACGGATTGCATGCAGGCCTGCCTCTACTTCTCCTCCTCCTACTCCATCCTCCCTCTCCTCGGCTGACTCCTTTTCCACTGCTACCGTCTCTTCCACTGAGCCTACCAAGATCCCCAGAACCTATTCGAAATGCCAGGTAAGATGTTGCCATGCTGTGCTGCTTCTGTTGTGCCTGGAAACCAAGAGCCACACTGGTCCGGCACTCCTTTCAGCTTTGTGTTCACAGGTCGATCAGTGGCTAACACCACTCAATTTGACAGTTGGTAAAGTGGTGTGCGACAACGGTGCCAATCTGCTGAGCGTGCTTAAACAGGGCGAAATTATACACATGCCCTGCATGACACACGTCCTGAACTTGGTCTTGCAGTGATTCGTTGTCAAATACCCTGGGGTCCAGGACGTCTTGCGGAAGGCCAGGAAAATATCGGGCCCTTTTAGAAGATCTTACACGGCCATGGCTCGCCTTGCTGACATTCAGCGGCGACACCACCTGCCCGTCAGACGTCTGATATGTGACTGCCCAATGCGATGGAACTCAACCTTGTATATGCTTGATAGGCTGCTCCAGCAGAAACACGCAGTTAACGACTACCTGTACGAACTCTGCGGCAGGACAGGTTCGGGGGAGCTTGTTTTTTTTTTCACCGCGCCAGTGGCTGCTCATGCGCAACGCATCCAGACTTCTGCGGCCATTTGATAAGATCACCAAACTGGTCAGTCGCAGCCAGGGCGCCATCAGTGACATTGTACCTTACGCCTTCTTTCTGGAGCGTGCATTGCGTCATGTCATTGATCAATCAAGCCGTCGAGGAGCAGGAGCAGGAAGATGAGGAAGTCACAATGCTGGATGAATTCCCAGGGGGGGCTACTCCATCTGAGACAAGTGAACAACAGGAGTCTGAAGAGGAGTCAGAGGCGGATAAGGAGGAGCAAGAAGAGCATGTTTTAAACCTTTCTGTGATCCCTGGTGTTGTCCGTGGATGGGGGGAGGAGAACGAGGACGATATTATCCTGGATGAGCAGGAGCCAGGCCACTACACCGCTTCTAGTTTAGTGCAAATGGGGGCCTTCATGCTCCAGTGTTTTAAGAGGGACCCCCGTATAAAAAGCATAAAGGGCAAGGACCAGTACTGGTGACAACCCCGGTACACACAAAAAATGGCAGAAATGTTGCCACCATCACAGAGGGTTGTCAGAATGCAGCACTTCCAGGCCTTGCTTTGAGAAATGCTGCATTCTGCTTTTGCGGGCGCTGGCAGAGGAATTTCCACTTACAGAGAAACAGTTACGGGTACCAATCCAACAGCACCTGCAAGAAGAGGGCGGTTTGAAGATGTGTTGGTCACTTCTGATATGAGATCATTCTTTCAGCCGACCCATCAACAGCTGTCCTCCGGATCCAGCATCAGGGAACGCCTAGACCGACAGGTGTCCGACTACATCGGGTTAACGGCTGATGTAGACTCTCTGAGAAGTGATGAACCCCTGGACTACTGGGTGGGCAGGATTGACCTCTGGCCAGAGCTTGCATAATTTGCAATGGAACTGTTGGCTTGCCCCTCGTCCAGTGTCCTGTCCGAAAGGAGGTTCTGCGCAGCAGGGGGGGATCGTGACCGATAAGCGCACTCGCCTAGCTCACGACAGTGTTTACTACCTCACATTTCTTAAAATGAATGAGGCATGAATCTCGGAAGAATTCAACACATGTGACCAGTAGACCATGTTTGATTCAAATTCCTCATGACAGCCCACAAATATCTGTCACCACCCATAACAATTCATGGTCCCTGTCTTAGGTAAATACAGTGGCATAAAAAGCCTTTTATGTCCGTTGAATGCCTAATTTTTGGGGCCTGTAGTGGCCGACAATTACTTCGTTATCCTGTGAATGCCTAATGTACCTCCAGCCACAGAATACAAAGTTCTTTGCTGTCAGGTGAACACTTGTTGGCTAATTTTTGGGTCCTGTAATGGCCGACACTTACTTCTGTATCCGGTGAATGCCTAATGTACCTCCAGCCACAGAATACAAAGTTCTTTGCTGTCAGGTGAACGCCTGTTGGCTAATTTTTGGGGCCTGTAATAGCTGACACTTACTTATTTATCCTGTGAATGCCTAATATACCACCAGCCACAGAATACAAAGTTGCTGTGGGGATGTAGCCGATTCTGGTGTAGAGAAGTAGATCATCCTATGATTAGTGATGAGCGGCAGGTGCCATATTCGATTTCGACAAAATTCGTGAATATTCGATAGAATATTCGTTTTATATTCGTCGAAATCGAATATTCATCATTATTCTTGTTATCGCGATTAATATGCGATTTAAATAATCGCGTATTGCGATTGTAACTTAAAGGCTACTCTCCTATTGAAATAGCAATGCGATTAATTCAAGTTATAATAATCGAATTTGGATTTTAACTTAGCACTGCTATATTCTATATTCGTTACTTCTAGCCTAATATGGAATATAGCAGTGGTAAGTTAAAATCCAAATTCGATTATTAGAACTTAACTTGAATTAATCGAATTGCGATTTCAACTTGGACCTGGTTTACTATGGTTGGCTTGGTAGAATTAGCGAATATGACGAATGTATTCGTCATATTCCACAAAATGAATATAACTAATGTATTCGGCATATTCCACAAAACGAAGATAACAAAGTATTCTGCATCTTCGTTTTAGCTACCTATTCATCAACTTCGCTAATTCTAGCAATCATATAGGAAAGTTTACTATAGAGACAGCTAAGTTTAATTCGCTATGTGATTATATGACTGCTTTTAAAAAAAAAAATTGAATAATTATAATACCTGATAAATATTATAATTATTCTATTTATTTAAAAAAAGCAAAGTAATATAATCGCATAGCGAATTAAACTTAGCTGTCTCTATAGTAAACTTTCCTATATCATTGCTAGAATTAGCGAAGTTGATGAATAGGTAGCTAAAACGAAGATGCAGAATACTTTGTTATCTTCGTTTTGTGTAATATGACGAATACATTCGTTATATTCGTTTTGTGTAATATGACGAATACATTCGTCATATTCGCTATTTCTACCAAGCCAACCATAGTAAACCAGGTCCAAGTTGAAATCGCAATTCGATTAATTCAAGTTATAATAATCGAATTTCGATTTTAACTTAGCACTGCTATATTCCATATTAGGCTAGAATTAACGAATATGGAATATAGCAGTGCTAAGTTAAAATCGAAATTCGATTATTATAACTTGAATTAATCGCATTGCTATTTCAATAGGAGAGTAGCCTTTAAGTTAAAATCGAAATTCGATTATTATAACTTGAAATAATCGAATTGCGATTTCAATGTAATTCTCAAATCCGACAGTACATTCTAGTATATGGAGACGTTCCCATGGTGATGGGGACGCTCCATGAGCACGGAAGTCGGCAGAAGCGGCAACGGGCACTGACTGGAGCAGCCAGGAAGCCAGGAATCCAAAGGACAGGTAAGAACAACTTTAGGGAAGTGGGAAAGAAAAAAATATAACAATAAAAAAAAAAAGAATATTCGAAATATCGAATTTATATCACTATATTCGAAATATTCGCGAATTAGCGAAGTGCCGATATTCGCGAAAAAAATTTGATATTCGAATATTCGCGCTCAACACTACCTATGATACACTCAGGAGATAATTCCATCCCATGGGTCTCCTCTCTCCCTATTGTTTTATCAAGACACTGTGGAGGGGATGTTTGTTTGCATGCTGTTAATTTCTTATTGAGTTATGCTGCATAAAGCTGGCAGCCACTGCAATTATTTATAGATCCCTCCATATTGGAATTTCTTCATATCTAATGTTGTTAAGATTTCGGAGTTGTTTCTCTAAAATCTGAACATTCTGTGATTACAGAAGTTCCTATTCCTTCCATTCGGAGAAGGCAATCGGCGGAGGCTGTGGAGGTGGTGGAGGTGGTGGAGGTTGAGGAGGAAGAGGAGGAGGAGGCCGGACCCTCCCAGCCTATTGAGCCACCCCCACCAGATGTGGGAGAAGTGAAAGAGGTGGAGGTGGAAAGTGCTGGACCCTCCAGCACCGCCCCATCTCAGGACTCGGAGGAAGAGGAGGCGATCACCAGCCCCCGCCAGGAGGGTAAATATGTGAACATAGCAATATGAATATGTATCCATAACATGTACATAAACATTAAAAGGGCCAACAATGAGGGGACAACATACACTATAGTAATACAAAAAAGAACACTGAACAATAACTGTTTAATCTACATTAAAACCATTAACTTAACAAATAAATAATATTAAACTCTATAGAACTATCACTAACTATCAAACAAAATAAAATTATACTGTACTGAAATATCACAAATTACTAAACTATATAATCATCATAAATATCACTAACTAACATATTGAGATTTAAATCGTCAATGTGTATAAAGACTTTAAATAAAAAAGATAAAAAAGGTAAAAAATAGACAAACAGACATATTTTGTACCGCAGTGTACATATCGACCGTCTCTATAAAAATATCCTATCATCTAACCCCTGAGGTGAACACTGTAAAAATAAAAAAAATAGAAACAATTAAAAAGGTGTTATAACGCACGTCCCAGGTTAGGAATGCCATAGTGGTGTAATGGCCTAAAATGTCTCTATAGAGTGCTGATAATTGTGTTAACAGTGTCTCCTACCTGGGTACGGCTGGACTCCTGGCTCAGGGCAAACTTGCAATAAATTTAAGTGTAGTGATAGTAGGAGTAATAGAGGAATTTTACAGCAGAAATGATGTCCAGACCTTTAGATGAAGTTCAAACATTTCTTTACTGAAGGGAACTTGTATCCAAGCAGTATAAAGCTTTGGTCTCTGGTCCCAGCAAGTTGTAGAAATGGTTGGCAGGAATAAATCTTCTGCACTGTAAATCTGGAGCTTGCAGGATAATTTGTCCTTTTTGTACTTCTGCTGTATGGAGACAGACTAGCTGAGGAGGATATGGCTTCACCTAGGTCTCTGGACTTTCTCTCAGATGGTTTTTCAGGGAATGCTTTCGTCCTGGAACTCTGGAGGTTGTCTGTGGCTTTCTTTCTTTTCATCCAGTTGAGGCTGAAGGTTCTCAGACTGGGTATGTGATCAATGTCTCAGCCGAGAAAAGATCTTGACTTTCTTGCCTATGCAGGGGATCTCCTACACACACACCCTACCTCTAGCAGGGGGTGGGCTACACACTGACTCTAACTTCCTTCTCCACCCAAGCTGAAGGATGTGAGAACAGTCCACACCTACACAGAGGGGGAGCTAAGCTGGAATAATCCATTCCAGCCTAGACATACTAAACTGAAACTAATACCTTACCAACGCATTGCTGCCACCTTCTGGTGAACATTGAAAATTACAAGGAAATTTACATTTAACATAGTTTTACATGCACATTTGTGAAGACATAGTGTAAATTACATCAGATGACAATGTGAAAGCTCCTAACAGATAGTAGCGGGGAAGAGGCGTGTAGTAACCCAACTCTGGGGTGTAGCATTCCCCCTTACTTTGAGTTAAGCCGACCTCGTCTTATGCTTAGGAGGAGAGAACAAGCTCTGGGGTACCCAAATAAGTACAATGTGCTGCTTGTAATATACATAAAGACATACAAAGACGAACACAAAACGGCTACCCTAAGGTTCCTGCCCACATGAGTAGGGTATCCTAAGTAACAGTTTCCCTCTCGGTAAACCCAGTGAACCAAAGGTCTGCATAAAGCAATGACTACTAACTAACTCTGAAGTGTTCTGAGCTCTGTAAACACCAAAGGAAGCATGGGGGTGTCTTTACTCTGTAGTCCCACCAATATGTAATGAAATGCCCGCAAATGGAAGGGTGGCTTTATTCTGAATTCCCTTCCCTGCACTAAAGTCAAAATTAAGGCTCATAGCACCATCACTATGGTGACTATGGGTAGCAAAATAGCTCTAAGGTGTAGGTGCCATACCCTAGGCAAAGGCACAGAAGGGGGAGGTATCAGCTTCTCCAAACGCTTCTGGCAGTCACAGGGGGAGGGTATAGTAATCCCATGAAACTGCTGGAAGACACACCGGGATGGAGATTTAGTATTCCCATTACCAATCCTGACACATGTAACAAACAAGAAGGAGGGGTATTTGATTCCTCTAACCATTCCCATAGCAGCAGGGTTACCCTTGTCATTTCTGGACCTGCCTGGGACTTACCACTTGTCTTACTCGAGCACCATGAGTAGGCCATTAGTATTAACGTCCGCAGAGGCAGTCCGTATAAAGAGAGCAGAGCTGTAAAGCAAAGTGACACGGAAGCAAGGTGCTACTGATCTGGCTAAAGGCAAAAGTTAGTGCAATATAACAAAGAGTGCATAAATTCACATTGTGGCATCTGCAAAATAGTCCATACAATGGGCATATGATACTTGAACGTTGCATAACCTGTAAACCTATTGTAAAAAAAACTGTGCAAAACATTATGCATTTATTAGTGCAATCAATATTATTATAATATGCTCAAATATGACTTGAGTCCTTTTTCTTGAAGTGCTTGACTGTGGACATGAACAAAAAGTCCATAAGTCACTTGTAATCCACGGGAAAAAATAGAGTTAATTATAATCCACACAAGGTAGTGGGTAATTGTCATAGTGGGTAGTTTTCTTCACAGGAAAGTCTGGAAATCTTCCTCCTGGGTCCCATATTTGAGGACTCAAAAGTTCTTCTTTGAACTGTGTGCTGAGAACAGTAGAGTTGAGCGGACACCTGGATGTTCGGGTTCGATGGGTTCAGCCGAACTTCACAAAAAAGTTCGAGTTCGGGACCCGAACTTGACCCCGAACCCGAACTTCATTAAAGTCAATGGGGACCCAAACTTTTGAGCACTAAAATAGCTCTAAAAATGTCATGGAAAGGGCTAGAGTGCTGCAAATGCCAGCAAAATGTGGTTAAGAGCATGGAAAGTGCTCTGCAAACAAATGTGGATTGGGAAATGACTTTAAATAACATAAAATACATAAAAAATAAAAATAAAATCTTGATCTAGGAGTACGAGGTCCATATGGAGTAGGAGGTTGATACACCACTGGGTATATCACACCCAAAAATTGGTGAATTTCACCCGAATATGTAACAGACAAATTTGTGATTTTTTTTTACCTGTCTACTAGGTATAGCAGTGGTATATCACACCCAAAAATTGGTAAATTTCACCTGAAAATGTAACAGACAAATTAGTGAAATGTTTGTACCTGTCTACTAGGTACAGCAGGGGTATATCACACCCAAAAATTGGTTAATTTAACCTGAATATGTAACAGAAAAATTAGTGATTTTTTTTTTTTACCTGTCTACTAGGTATAGCAGTGGTATATCACACCCACAAATTAGTGAATTTTACCCAAAAATGTAACAGACAAATTAGTGAAATGTTTTTACCTGTCTACTAGGTACAGCAGGGGTATATCACACCCCAAAATTGGTTAATTTAACCTGAATATGTAACAGAAAAATTCGTGATTTTTTTTTTACCTGTCTACTAGGTATAGCAGTGGTATATCACACCCACAAATTGGTGAATTTTACCCGAAAATGTAACAGACGAATTAGTGAAATGTTTTTACCTGTCTACTAGGTACAGCAGGGGTATATCACACCCAAAAATTGGTGAATTTCACCTGAATATGTTACAGACAAATTAGTGAAATGTTTGTACCTGTCTACTAGGTAAAGCAGTGGATTATCACACCCAAAAATTGGTGAATTTCACTAGAAAATGTAGCAAATTAGTGAAATGTTTTTACCTGTCTACTAGGTAAAGCAGTGGTATATCACACCCAAAAATTTGTGAATTTCACCCGAATATGTAACACACAAATTAGTGATTTTTTTTATTTACCTGTCTACTAGGTATAGCAGTGGTATATCACACCCAAAAAGTTGAAAGGGACAGACTTGTCATTCAGTATGTGTAGGCATGTGTTGCTGAAATGCTGCCTCCTGCTAAGAAGAAACATCAGCTGGTGGTGCTGGTTGTTGTGGCGTGCTGACAAAGCTTTTCCACATTTCCTCCTCCTCCCCTGCCTCCGCCTTGTGTTTCCACTCTGCCCCCGCTGTAAGGTGGGAATGCCACCAGCAGCGCGTCTACCAGTAACATAGTAACATAGTACATAAGGCCGAAAAAAGACATTTGTCCATCCAGTTCGGCCTGTTATCCTGCAAGTTGATCCAGAGGAAGGCAAAATAAAAACCCTGTGAGGTAGAAGCCAATTTTCCCCACTTTAGGGGAATAAAAAATTCCTTCCCGACTCCAATCAGGCAATCAGAATAACTCCCTGGATCAACGACCCCTCTCTAGTAGCTATAGCCGGTAATATTATTAAGCTCCAGAAATACATCCAGGCCCCTCTTGAATTCCTTTATTGTGATATACCACTGCTTTACCAGCGTGCGCTTATACTCGCGCATCTTACAATCACGCTCCAGTGACGGAATTAAAGACGGTACGTTGTCCTGGTAACAGGGATCCGGCATCGTGGCCTCCCAGTAATCAGCACAAGTTAGAATGTGGGCAACTCAGCGATCGTTGCGGAGACACTACAGCATGTAATCGCTCATGTGTGCCAGGTTGCCCAGAGGCAACGAAAAGCTGTCCTCTGTGGGAGGTGTATCGTCTGTGTCCTCTGTATCCACCCAGCCACGCACCAGTGATGCCCATGAGCTGGTTTGGGTGCCACCCTGCTGTGAACACGGTTCCTCCTCCATCTCCTTCTCCTCATCCTCCACCTAGTCATCCTCCAGAACTGTGCCCTGGCTGGACAATTGTGTACCTGGCGTTTGTGGGTGCAGGAACCCACCCTAAGAGCCACTTGTGAATGACTGGCTGGAAACCCTATGAAATGATCCCTCTTCCTCCTCCTCTGCCACATCCTCTTCCATCATCGCCAGCCGTGTTTTTTCAAGGAGGCATAGAAGTGGTATAGTAACGCTGAGAATGGTGTTATCGGCACTGGCCATGTTGGTGGAGTACTCAAAACAGCGCAACAAGGAACACGGGTCTCGCATGAAGGCCCAGTCATTGGTGGTGAAGTCAGGGCCGTCTTTACCAAGGGGCAAAAGGGGCAGCTGCCCAGAGCCCAGTTGCTCCTGGGGGGCCCAAGGGAGCTGCCTCTTGAGCCCTGCTAGCTGCTGCCCTGGGTGTCAAGCTGGCACTGAGTCCAGGCATCATGATTGTACTGTGTTAAAGTTGTGATCTAGGACCTTAATGACATCATCACCATGTGACCAGTAACCTAGCAATTACTGGTCACATGGCTATGAGGTCATCACAGGTCCTACCAGGAGTGTTGCACAAGTTAACTGTGGAGCTTTTTTGTGTGAAGATTACATCAGAAAAAGGTGACAGGGGCTGTTATGTTAATATACTGTAAACTACTGTATAGTGGGGTGCTGTATACTGTGTGGGGGCCTGTATACTGTGGGGGGCTGTATACTGTGTGGTGGGCTGTATACTGTGTGGGGCTGTATACTGTGTGGGGGGCCTGTATACTGTGGGGGGGGCTGTATACTGTGGGGGGGCTGTATACTGTGGGGGGCTGTATACTGTGTGGGGGCTGTATACTGTGTGGGGGGCCTGTATACTGTGGGGGGGGGGGCTGTATACTGTGGGGGGGCTGTATACTGTGTGGGGCTGTATACTGTGTGGGACTGTATACTGTGTGGTGGGCTGTATACTGTGTGGGGGGCTGTATACTGTGGGGGGGCCTGTATAGTGTGGGGGGCTGTATAGTGTGGGGGGGCTATATACTGGGGGGCCTGTATACTGTGGGGGGCCTGTATACTGTGGGGGGGCCTGTATAGTGTGGGGGGCCTGTATAGTGGGGGGGCTATACTGCTGTACTGTATACTGTGGGGTCTGTATACTGTATACTGTGGAGTGCTATACTGGTGTACTGTATAGTGTGGGGGGCTGTATCGTGTATAGTTTGGGGTGCTGTATACAGTGAGGCGTTGTATACTGTGGGGTGCTGTATACTGTGGGCTGCTATACTGCTCTACTATATACTGTGGGGTACTGTATAATGTGGGGTGCTAAACTGCATACTGTGTGGTGCTATATACTATAGGGTGCTATACTGCATACTGTGGGGTGCTGGGGTGCACTGTAACACTAGGGTGAGCCGAGCCCTGGTCTCCTTCCTGCAGAGCGGTGCCCACTTCCAGCCCAGAGCACTGATCCTGAGCCACTGGAGTCTTCAGAACTGGAAGTATTTACGGTCATTCACTGTACTCTACCAGATGTGTCGATTTTTTGTGTGTGTGTTGTGGTGGAGGGCGTGATTGCCTGCTAAGGTGTGGGAAGGCGGGATCCAGGGGGCCCAAGTAAATTTTTGCCCAGGGTCCAATCAATATTAAAGATGGCCCTGGGTGAAGTGGTGCTGTTCCGCAGAGCAACTCACCCATGGGTGCTGCAGCTGAAACTCCACTATCATCTGCTGCTGCTCGCACAGTCTGGCCAGCATGTGCAAGGTGGAGTCGCATATGAGGCAGTGAGCGGGAAGTCCGAAGTTACGCTGCAGCTCTGACAGGCGAGCAGCAGCAGGGTGAGAACGCCGAAAGCGTGCACAGACGGCCCGCACTTTATGCAGCAGCTCTGACATATCGGGGTAATTTTTAAGGAACCTCTGCACCACCAAATTCAGCACATGTGCCAGGCAAGGGATGTGCGTCAAACCGGCTAGTCCCAGAGCTGCTACAAGATTTTGCCCATTATCGCACACCACCAGGCCAGGCTTGAGGCTCACTGGCACCAACCACTCATTGGTCTGTTGTTCAAGGCCCGTCCACAGCTCCTGTGCGGTGTGGGGTTTGTCCCCCAAACAGATATGTTTTAAAACTGCCTGCTGTCGTTTACCCCTGGCTGTGCTGAAGTTGTTGGTGAAGGTGTTACGCTGACCGGATGAGGAGCCGGTAGAGGATGAGGAAGCAGAGTAGGAAGCAACAGGAGGCAAACTGAAGCGCCCTGCAATCCTTGGTGGTGGAAAGACATGCGCCAAACTGCTATCCGCCTCAGGCCCAGCCGCCACTGCAGTGTGCTGTTATGGAGATATAATGTGCCTGACTATGCTTACTGGTCCACGTATTCGTAGTTAGGTGGACCTTGCCACAGATGGCGTTGCTCAGTGCACACCTGATTTTGTCCCCCACTTGGTTGTGCAGGGAAGGGATGGCACTCCTGGAAAAGTAGTGGCGGCTGGGCACGACGTACTGTGGGACAGCCACCGCCATAAGGCTTTTAAAAATCTCAGTCTCTACCAGATGGAATGACAGCATTTCAAAGGACAGTAATTTTGAAATGCTGGCATTCAGGGCCAGGGATAGCGGGTGGGTAGGGGGGTACTTCCTCTTCCGCTCCAGTGTTTGGGAGATGGAGAGCTGAACGATTCTGTGGGACATTGTGGAGATGCTTGGTGACCCAGGTGGTGGTGTTGCTGGCAGATCCTCTGTTTGCGGGGTGGCAGGTGGCACTGTCACTCCAGAGGTGGATGAAGAGGCCGAGACTGCAGCAGAAGAGGAAGCAGGAGGAGCCAGAGACCTTTTTTTGGTTTTTGAGGTGTCTACTCCACTGCAGCTCAGGCTTTGCACTTAGATGCCTGGTCATGCAGGTTGTGCTCAGGTTGAGAACGTTTATGCCTCGCTTCAGGCTCTGATTGCACAGCGTGCAAACCACTTGTGTCTTGTCGTCAGCACATTGTCTGAAGAACTGCTATGCCAGGGAACTCCTTGGAGCTGGCTTTGGTGTGCTCGGTCCCTTGCTGCAGTGGGCAGTAGCAGGTGTACTGTCTAGGGGACGGCCGCTCCGCTTTTGCACCCTGCTCCCTCTTCTGCTGTGCTGGTGGCTCTGTGCGACCACCGCCTCACATGACCTTGATTCCATGTTGGGTCGAGGACCTCATCATCCTCCACATCATCTTCCACCCAGTCTTCACCCCTGCCCTCCTTGTCGGTCTGCACACTTTCGAAAGCCACAGCAGTTGGCACCTGTGTTTCGTCATCATCCAAGACGTGCTGTGGTGGTCCTCCCATGTACTCATCTTGAAACATAAGTGGTTGGGCATCGGTGCACTCAATCTCTTACACTTCTGGGGCAGGTCTAGGTGGATGGCCCTGGAAAAGCCTGCTAGCAGAGTCATCAAAAAGCAGAAGAGACTGCTGCATGACTTGGGGCTCAGACTGCTTGGCTGATTTGCAAGGGGGTGAGGTGAAAGACTGATGGACATCGGCTGCAGGTGCCAACTCTGATCTTTCAGCAGGAGACTGGGTGGGAGACATTGTAAAGAAACGGGAGGCACTGACAGCAACCCAATCTACTATCGCTTGTACTTGTTATGGCCTCACTATTCATAGAGCCATATTAGGCCCGACCAAATACTGCTGAAGGTTCTGTCGCCTACTCGCACCTGAGAAAGGTGTTTCACTTGTGTAGCTGGCACAGATCGACCACGTCCTCTCCCTGCAACTTGAGCTCCACCAGCAGCACCATGACCGAGGCCACGTCCCTTATTCGATGCTCTCCTCATATTTCTTAAATTTATGATCTTGCCCAAAATGGGTGTTTTTTTTAATAACAGAATAGAACAACAGTATCTAACGCGTGTATTTCACACTGACAGATGCAGCAAAGGCTGCAATATTAAGTACTTTGCCCAAAATGGGTGTTTTTTTAAACCCAGAATATTATTGCTGTAATTCAAGCTTGTATCTCACACTGACAGGTGCAGCCAAGGCTGCAAATTTTGTATTTTGCCCAAAATGTTTTTTTTTTTTATAACAGAATAGAACAGCAGTATCTAATGCGTGTATCTCATACTGACAGATGCAGCAAAGACTGCAAAATTAAGTTGTTTGCCCAAAATAGGTGTTTTTTTAATAACAGAATAGAACAGCAGTATCTAACGCATGTATCTCACGCTGACGGATGCAGCAAATTCTGTAAATAAATTTTTTTGCCCAAAATGGGTGTTTTTTTAATAACAGAATAGAACACCAGTATCTAACGCGTGTATCTCACAATGACATATGCAGCAAAGGCTGCAAAATTCTGTATTTTGCCCAAAATGTGTGTTTTTTTTATTACAGAATATGACAGCATTATCTAACACTTGTATTTCACACTGACAGATGCAACAAGGGTTGTAAAATGTAGTATTTTGCCTAAAAAGGGTGTTTTTTTTATAACAGAATATGACAGCAGTATCTAACGCTTGTATTTCACACTGAAAGATGCAACAAGGGCTGTAAAATGTAGTATTTTGCCCAAAAAGGGTGTTTTTTTTTAAGCTGCCAATATTCACTTCGCTGGGAGGCGCTTACTGTCCCCGACTTCACAAGATCCGGCGCATGCGCAGGGCACTGTTCAGCGCAGCGCTTCAGAGCGGGCACCGCAGAAGCCGCCCAGCAAACTGAATATTCATGAGCTGGGCGGCGCTTCAAAGCGGCAGTTGGGAGAGGCTGGCTGGGCGCAAGAGAGGTGAAACGCCGCCCCTTGGGCAGATTGAAGACCGTTGGAGCAGGACTGCAAAGGAGGAGCTGGGCACATCGCTGATGAAAGCAAAGGAGGAGCTGGGCACATCGCTGATGAAAGCAAAGGAGGAGCTGGGCACGAACAGCGGCGGCGGCGGGCGGCATCTTGGAGACATGATCGTCCTCCTGGGCACCTTAATCTGATGAATGACAGGTTAGATAAAACTTTTTTTACACTAAATGAGCCTACAGATTTAGCTTATAAGACCACATTAGGAATCACAAGGGCACCATGCACATAACCATATTTTTGAATGTGGGGGTCAAAAACTGGTGACAGAATCCCTTTAAATTGCACACTGACTAATGCGGCATAGGCCCCAGATGGAGGGTATTGCCAAAAATAGGTGTTTTTTAAAACCAAGAAAATATTTAAATATTTCAAGCTTGTATTTAACAATGACAGATGCAGCAAAGGCCACAGATGTAGGGTCTTGCCAAAAATGGGTGATTTGTTTTAAACCCAGAATATAATTGCAGTATTTCAAGCTTCTATTTGAATGTCAGAAAAGCTCAGATGCAGTGCTGGTGCACTGAGCTTGCATAAAATGTCCGCCGCCGCCCACCTAACTAACAGACGAATAAAAGTAATTTTTCTGGGTCACTGGGCTCAGGGCAGGTTGCACTGCACCCACAAAACAAAATCTAGGTATATCGCTGAGTTAACAAGCATTTCAGATTAAAGATTCTGTCCTGTTCTCTCCCTCACAGTAGCAGCATCCTATCCCTACACTAATCAGAGCAGAGTGACGTGCAGCGCTACGTGACTCCAGCTTATATAGAGGCTGGATCATATGCTGCACTGGCCAATCACAGCCATGCCATTAGTAGGCATGGCTGTGATGGTTTCTAATAGCACACGAGTTAAACGCTTGTTGATTGGCTGCTCTGCAGCCTTTCAAAAAGCACCATTAAATCGCCGAACACTGAACCCGAACACAAACCTTTACTGAAAAGTTCGGGTTCAGGTCCGGGGTCCAAAAATCCTAAAGTTCGGTACGAACCTGAACTTTACAGTTTGGGTTTGCTTAACCCTACTCAGCAGCTGTAACTTCAGCAGAAACTTCATCTGCAGTCTCCTGATGGCATGCCGTGGCAGAACTTGGAATTGAAGGATCGTCTTCTTTTGGAGAATCCTCTGTAAGCCTTGGCTTTTTCCTTGTAGGTGACAGATTCTCTGGACAGCAATAAAGGACGGACCCTTGGTCTTTCATAGCAAGGAGCTCCGAATTCGAGGGTGGCTCTGGAGTGCGTGAAGCAGTATCAGTGGAGTCCTCACTGGTGGGTAGGTCATTTTCAGTGGCTGCCGGATCTGATAGAGTCATATAAGGTGTGCTGTCTTCAGCAGGCGGCTAAGAAGAAGACTTGGAGGCTTCATACAATTCCCTTTCTCTGTGCTTGTTTTTCTCCACAATTTCTTTAAATGTTTTTATGCATTTTCTTCTTTCTGACAAGTCATCTTCTACACTAAACATCCTCTCTATCTTTTTCCATTCTTCCGCTACGTTTAGCAAGTCCTGTAATGTACTTCACCTGCGGACTTTCCATCGGGCAAGGTCATCCTGCCAGGTGACCTCCTCATCACTGTTAGAACTGTTGAGGAACACAAGAGGGCGCTCCTGCATCTTGTAACTCAGGCTGGCTGCTGTGATGGAGCTACACTGACCTCTTGTGGCGGTTCCTGGTACTGCCTGGGTAGTGAGGCTGGTCAAAGCTACGGTGAGCTGCTGTACATCGGGAACTCCTGCCGGGGCAGAAGGGCTCAGAACTGCTGGCTGTAGTGGCTCTGGCAAAGGTATCACCAATGGTGGTGACGGCAGGGAAGGAGCGCTCTCTCTGGGCAGCAGAGTGGGAGCTCCGTCCGCCTCCGCCATGTCAACCGGCGTGATGAGGGGCACCTTACAGACCTCCCTGGGTAGGACGTATACTTGTACTCTGGAACTGAAAGTCAGTACTAAGTTATTTATTTGCCCCACCTGTAGAGTTGAGGCCGCAGGGAGTTCAGGGATCACTATGGGGGCCTCCCAGGGTCTGGTGACCTGTTCCGGGACCACCGGGTGCGGTGTAGGGGTAGCTGCGGGCTGATCCGGGGCCTCAGGGAACGGGTTGGTTACTACCTGAGGTTGCGGCCGGGTGGCCAATTCCAGTGTCTGGTCCTGCTGTGCTGCTGTGGGCCGGATTTAGGTTTCTCGCTTCTAGAGGGGCGTATTCAGAATTTTCACGCTCCTGAGAGGGCGTTCTTATATTTTCCCGCTTCCAAAGGGCATGAAGAAGTGGCGCCATTACAGAAAAATGGCACATTAACCCTTGGAGTGCTGGTGCGCAAGGTGTAGTGCTTTCTGGCACCGCAATAAAGGCAATAAAAGTCAATTTTCAGGGTATTAACACGGTCTGTAAGCCTTGTAGCAGGGATAGGCGCACGATCCGATCCTGTTGTAGCAGTGATAGGCACACAATCCGATCCTGTTGGCACACAGTTCGATCCTGTTCTAGTGATGCCAAATTATGCAATGACCAGGAATGGGTACACTGGGTACACTGACACCACTTATGCAGTGGGTCAGTATACGGGTGGTTAATAGTCTATAGTTTGTTCGTGACGCCAATTGCAGCATGCGCCGGGTACTATCACAGTGTCATGGCTGAGGATGGGGAAAACCCTCAGCTGTGCGATGCCGGAAGATGGTCGCTGCTCGACCAGGACGACAGGATTAGGGAGCAGGTCACCTCCTAAAGCGTCCCTAACCCGACCCTAACTCCTAGCTGCATGGGCCGACCTTTAAGGTAGGAGGACCCATGCTCAGGAACCTCGGATCCCTTACTCACCCTCCGACCGGTCCCTGAACTAGGAGTCAAGGTAAGACGGCCTGTTCCTTCTGGACACGGAGGAACAGGGTCTCACTGGCCAAGCTGCAGGGAAAAGGGGAACACCAACAGTCTTACGGATATGGCAGGTGAACTGTACTAGTTCCACCTACCTGCCACAGCCTTGCTGACTGGATCCCTGTGCTGGCGAGCTGATGTCCACACAACCTGAGATGAACCCAGCAACCACACATCCACGCACAGGAACCCAGATCCATAAGCTGCAATAAAGAAGCATAAAGACAAACACATCTTCTAAACACCAAACGACATTATTTTTATGACCAGAAGGGTGGCCCCCACTGGCAGTAGGTAAATAACCAGGAGGATGTCTCCAGCAAGCATGGCTGAAGCACCCTCTCTGACTACTGCCTTCAACTGAGGTGTTATAGGGCCAAGAAGCCACACCCAACAGTCAGACACACCCAGTGACTGACACACACAGAAAGGGAGTTAACCCTTCCAATACCAGAGAAGGGAAAACACAACTTAAAGGGGAAGTGTCCAAACCAAGAACACACTGTGGCTGTTGCCGCAGGCAGCGACATGGGTGGCAACCATGTCCTGGGAGTCAGCCCGAAGGCCGGGACACTGCCACATGTACACAATACAACCAAACATTTCCACGGGCAACCACAGTGAAGGGAAGATGTCAGTGCACACCAAACATAAAATAGAGTGCACACCAGACATACAAAAGTGCATACATACACGCACACAACTCCAAGGAAACTGCATACAACATTATGCCTCCAGCTGCAGTTGACACAACAACCCAAACCACGGGCTACTGTATGCGGCTCCCAAGGAGTCACGGCCATAAACATGGTCGTGACACACAGGGAGCTCCCAAGGTGTTATAATGCACGTCACAGGGGAATGCCAGAGTGGTGTAATGGCCTATTATGTCTCTATAGGGTGGGATAGTTGTGTCAACTGTGTCTCCTACCTGGGTACGGCTGGACTCCTGGCTCCTGGCTCACTTTCAAAAGAATTTGAGTGTAGTGATAGTAGGAGTAATAGAGGAATTTTGCAGCAGAAATTATGTCCAGACCTTTAGATGAAGTTCAAACTTTTCTTTACTGATGATAACTTGAATCCAAGCAGCATACAGCTTTGGTCTTTGGTCCCAGCAGGTTTTAGCAATCATTGGCAGTAATAAATGCTTATGCTTGGTATGTGGGGTGCTTGCAGGATAGGACATCTGCTTGGTAGCTTTATAACTGTGGCAGGAATTAATCTTCTGCACTTTTCTGTACCTCTGATGTATGGGGACAGACTAGCTTTCTTGTCATCCAGCTGAGGCTGCAGGCTCAGACTGGGAATATGATTAATGTCTCAGCCGAGACAAGATCCTGGCTTTCTTTCCTATGCAGGGGGACTCCTGAAGGCTATCACACAGCCTTCCCCAACAGGGGTGTCTGGCACACTGACTTAAAGGGCTTCTGTCACCCCACTAAACCTTTTTTTTTTTTTTTTTTTTTTTTTACTTATAATCCCTACACTGCGATTTATGCCTACATAATCTAATTAATCATTTTGGTCCAGTAGATTTTGTTTAAAACGTGCTTTTAAAATATGCAAATTACCTTGCTACCAGCAAGTAGGGCGGCTACTTGCTGGTAGCAGCCACATCCTCCGATCCTAAAGACGCCCCCTCCGCATGTTGATTGACAGGGCCAGGGAACGCCAATGACGTCACATCTACACTCGGCACAGGCGCATTGAGGATGGAGCGGCCGAGCGAGCGGCCGCCTCTCAGTGCACCTGCGCCGATTGAAGACCGGTACGGCCGCAGCGCAGGCGCCAGATTTTGAATGCAAACAGGCAGGGCCAGCAGAGAACGATTCCGTTCCCTGGCCCTGTCAATCAACATGCGGAGGGGGCGTCTTTAGGATCAGAGGATGCGGCTGCTACCAGCAAGTAGCCGCCCTACTTGCTGGTAGCAAGGTAATTTGCATATTTTAAAAGCACGTTTTAAACAAAATCTACTGGACCAAAATGATTAATTAGATTATGTAGGTATAAATAGCAGTGTAGGGATTATAAGTAAACAAAAAAAAAAAGGTTTAGTGGGGTGACAGAAGCCCTTTAACTTCCTTCTCCTCCCATGCTGAAGGATGTGGGAACAGTCTATACTTCTACAGAGGGGGGGGGGGAGCTAACCTGGAATAATCTATTCCAGCCTAGACATAATGAACTGAAACTAATACCTTACCAACGCATTGCAGCCACCTGCTGGTCAACCTGGAAAACTACAACAATAATTGTATTTAATACAGTGTTTAGATGCACAGTTGTGAAGACATGAGAAAAATCATATCAGATGACAAATGTAAAGGCTCTTAACAGATAGTAGCGGGGTAGAGGAGTGTAGTAACACAACTCTGGGGTGTTACAGAGTCACCAAAGCGGCACCAGGCCACCGCCCATAATGTTTTAGATGGTCAGATCAGAAGGCCCTTGCTCCTAATGTTTTTGAGGGTCACCTGCAGGCCATCAATCATCATTTTTAAAGAGTGTGAATGATGCCCTCTTTTATGGTTAACTAAGGGTGTATCGGAGTGCCTCTTCCTTGTAATTTTGGGCAGCACTTGCACTTTATATACAAGTAAATATTCAGGAAAGAATGTTTTATATAAATTTTTCCTGTAAAATCGTTTTTCTCCCTTGGTTTTGTGCGTGTTATTGTCATTATGTAAAAGTGGCTTACTATTCGGACAACATAGTTCCCAGCAGTGACCAGCGAGTCCGAGATGCAGCCAAGATGCAGGTGTTACCAACAATTTCTGACATTTTCTTATGACCCAGGCACCCTCCCCTCTTCAGAGCAGGGGGTACCTGGTTTAATGCTCGGGTTCTCCCATTGACTTCCATTATACTTGGGTGCTCGGTTGAGCACCCGAATATCATGATGTGTTCGGCCCGAACACCCGAGCACTACGGTGCTCAATCAACACTACTGTAGACCTTTCTGGACTTCCGCATCAGTGTGCCAGTTTTGTGGATGTCTTCAGTAAGAAAGAGTCCAAGACCCTGCCTCCTCATCGTCCATATGATAGTCTGATTGACCTTCTGCCTGGTGCCACTCCTCCTTGTGGTCAAGTCTACTCACTCTCGCTTCCCAAGACCCAAGAATTTTGAGAGGTGGTTTATCCGGAAATCTACTTCACCAGCCAGTGCAGGGTTCTTCTTTGCGCAGAAAATTATGGATCTTAACGGCCCTGTATAGACTATCGAGGTCTGAATAAGGTCACTGTCAAGAATCAATACCCTCTTCTGCTAATCCCTGAACTCTTTGACAGAATCTGGGGAGCTAAGGTTTTCACAAAATTAGACCTGCGCAGGGCATACAACCTTATCTGCATTCGAAAGGGCAATGAGTGGACGACTGCTTTCAACACTCGTGACGGTCACTGCGAGTATCTCGTCATGCCTTTTGGGCTGTGCAATGTTCCCATGGTATTCCATTCCAATGTTCCCATGGTATTCCATTGAATGAAAACAACTACCTCTAATTTCACCTTTAAATTATCATTTTTGTCATGGTAGGGATCAGTAAAGCCCTAAACTCCACCCACAGCACTGCCCCTACCTACTTGCATGATCCATTCCAAATGCTGGCCCACAACTGGATGACCATATTCCCTCCCTAACTAGGTGCTGTGGTTTATGAGGGAATAGAAACCAAACAGAAAATTAATAAATGTAGTGACAGACAGGCACAAAGAATACAGGAACAAACACTGACGAGCAAAGAGGAACCCAGCAGAACTGGATCAAAACCAGGAGAGTTAAAACAAATCAACAGACAAAAATCAGATACAATACCATTCCAAGGTAAATACCAGGAGAGTCCACAAACCCAAGATTAATGTTGTTAACCAGATAAGACACCGAGCCAAGGTCAATAGCAGGAGAGTCCACAGATCCAAATAAGACTGGGTTCACATCATGTTTTATTCCTCAGTTTGACATATACATTAGGAGAAAAAAAGGATACAAAACCGTAGCACACCACGTTCTTGTATCCTGCAAAGTTCGTTATAAAACTTATACTTTTTCTTTTACAATGGAACTCTATTGAATGGATGCCACTGTATGGCATCGGTCTGAGGCATCTGTTTAATGTATACTTTTTTATATGTTAAAAGAATGGGAAAAACGTGGACCAGAGGCAGTGTTGCAGCAGGGGCTAAATGTTCGAGCATTGTGTTTTTTTCTTCTTCAATTTTTAAACCATTTCTCGCCTTTTGAGAAACATGTATATCATTGACATCCTCTTTAAACAGTTAAAGGCCTTCCAATTTACCTGTTGAATACCCTCTTCTTTATGTATGTTAAGTCTTATCATCTTTCACTGTGTGGAAATTTTAAGTTATTCTAATATTTCCTCCAAGTAACTTATCGTTCTGCTGCTTGCTTTTTGTGCCACTCGGGTGTGGTATCAAGTGAGGACAAACAGGAAGTATATAAACTAAAGTGTGAAGAGAAAAAAAGTCATTTACAAAGCAGACAGAGACATAAGCGAGAGGAAGCCCACACTCACCAGTAAGTGTCTTTTTAAAATCTACTGTATCTGCTTGAGTCTATGATATTACTGTAACTCCATCTCTTTCAATGTCTTTTCATTGGCCAATGTGTTACTGTTCACTTTGATGTCCAGCAATAGATCTTTAGGTCTTAAGATGCTCTGTTGCATATGAAAAGGACCAGGCAGCCGATATTCTATGGTTATGGACCAGGAGATTTAGTAACAAGATCAACATGTGCTCATTGTTTCATTGCATCACTAGTGTAAAGTAGCTACTGCACCTCAAGTATCTCAGATATCATACAGAGGCACTCTGAAGTTCTTCATATGACGATAGAGACTGTAGAAGCCATCTGGATCTGCATATTTCCGCATATATGGAACCATCAAGAGGATATAGTGCTTGCCCTACAGATGTTATTACTGGACTTTAATCTTCCTGAAGGTTCTTAGTAATGTCTTGGATTTACCATCCTTAATATCGCTTCAGGGAGCCTTTTCTATGTATTAGCTGTGCCACACGTGCCACAATGCATAGAGTTAACATCTTGTAAAGTTGATTTGTAGCCAAATGCATAGTATATGTATTTAGATTATTTGATGATATGTTCCACAAAGGAAGTTTTCCACCAGTTATGGCAAATCACTAAAAGTGCAGTCTTTTCTGATTTTGCACTAAACTATCTCTGACTTTGCAAGAAAAAATTCTTGAGAGGCTGGTGTGCTTTACCACCACTGTGGTCTTTTTGGTTAAGAAATTATTAGGGTCCTAGGACACTTGGGAGTCTTTTAGTTTTTTTCCTTAATGCATTCTGACTGCTATCACTTTTTTCGCTGATGTAGCTGTATAAGATCTTCTTTGCAGAAATAATTTTTTCATGGTACAAATTTAAGTTACATGTGCATTGGCTTATAACTTTTATTACTCTTGTAGAGGCAGGGGATGCAATTAAAAATAATTATCTATTTCTTCACTCCGTATGCCATGCAGTATAAGTAACCATATTAATTTAGGCTACTTTCACACTTGCGTTCGGGGCTCCGCTTGTGAGTTCCGTTTGAAGGCTCTCACAAGCGGCCCCGAACGGATCCGTCCAGCCCTAATGCATTCTGAGTGGATACGGATCCGCTCAGAATGCATCAGTCTGGCACCGTTTGTCCTCCGCTCCGCTCAGCAGGCGGACACCTGAACGCTGCTTGCAGCGTTCGGGTGTCCGCCTGGCCGTGCGGAGGCAAACGGATCCGTCCAGACTTACAATGTAAGGCTACTTTCACACTAGCGTTCGGGCGGATCCGTTCAGAACGGATCCGCCCATAATAATGCAGACGGAGGCTCCGTTCAGTACGGATCCGTCTGCATTATTTTAGCAAAAAAAAGCTAAGTGTGAAAATAGCCTAGTACGGATCCGTCCAGACTTTCAATGTAAAGTCAATGGGGGACGGATCCGCTTGAAGATTGAGCCACATTGTGGCATCTTCAAACGGATCCGTCCCCATTGACTTACATTGAAAGTCTGGACGGATCCGCACGGATCCGCACGCCTCCGAACGGCCAGGCGGACACCCGAACGCTGCAAGCAGCGTTCAGCTGTCCGCCTGTCCGTGCGGAGGCGAGCGGAGCGGAGGCTGAACGCCGCCAGACTGATGCAGTCTGAGCGGATCCGCCTCCATTCAGACTGCATCAGGGCTGGACGGCTGCGTTCGGGTCCGCTCGTGAGCTCCTTCAAACGGAGCTCACGAACGGAATACCGAACGCTAGTGTGAAAGTAGCCTTAGTCAATGGGGACGGATCCGTTTGAAGTTGACACAGTATGGCTCAATTTTCAAACGGATCCGTCCCCCATTGACTTTCAATGTAAAGTCAAAACGGATCCGTTTGCACTATCATGAACAAAAAAAAAAAAAAAAATTTTTTTTTTTTTTTTTGTTCATGGTAATGCAAACGGATCCGTTCTGAACGGAGCCACCGTCTGCATTAATATGAGCGGATCCGTTCAGAACGGATCCGATCGAACGCTAGTGTGAAAGTAGCCTAAGTCTGTGTGTCATTATAGTTGTGAATGATGCCAGATGTTGATTTCTTTTTAGGATGTTGGCTGTCAAGCCCATCCAGCTCCCACTTGTAATGGCACAAGCACTGATCCTACACACATCACTACTGGCATTTACTGCAAGTGAATCTATATCAAAATGGCAGCATGTCGGTTAGTACTGTTGCCTTGCAGCGCTGGAATCAGGGGATTGAATTCTAAGAAGAATAACATATGCATGGAGTAGGATGTTCACCTTGTGTTTGCATGGATTTCCCTCCACACTCTAAAATTATAATATTTTCTTTTGTATGAAATTCACTGTAGTGTGTGTGCAATTATAGCCCCACTGGAAATGGTGACAGATGCGAGTGATAGCAATCTCTTTATGTGTCTTAAGGCTGTATTAGACAGCCCGATTCTGCAGGTGATTGTCGGGAAGGAAGCGTTCCTTTCCTGCTTGCTAGTGGAGGAAACCGCTGTTATTACATGCAGCGATCTCCTCCACAGCATGGGGAGGAGTGATCGTTATGCCAATGCTCGTCCTCATGCCGGCAGCTGATCATGATTACACAGCATGATCTGCCACCAGCAAATCGTTTGCTTATTCATCTGGTAATCAGCGTTACTACTGCCAGTGTAATACAGGCATTATAAGCCAGGGCGTCTCAAACTTTTCCAACTCAAGCCCCACCAGCCAATGCATGGTGATGCTGGGTCGTCACCAGTGGCAAAATACTACTGTGCAGTGCCCATATTACTTCTGTAGCACCATGCATATTTATTCTTTAGTAGAGCCAAACATATACTACAATACCACCCAAATACATCCCCAAAAAAGCCAAATACTACCATGCACTACAACATACTTTCTCAAAAGTGTCAAATACCACAATGCTCCCCAACAGTGCCAAAACACACAATATTGTGCAAAATATCTCCCCAGAAGCAACAAATACCATAGAGCAGCACAAAACACTGCCCCAGCAGAACCAAATACCACAATTCAACACAAAATACTGCAACAACAGCACCAAATACCTTCCTATCCTCTCCATTCAGCCCAGACCTCTATGATGAATTCTTCCAGTCACATCTTGTCTCTTCAGAGTATGCCACACAGACATCTTTGGTCTCTCACTTTTATATCATCCTCCCCAACACAAATTCTTCTCAACACAAATTCACCAACCTGGTGCCCCAACAGTGTCATCCTGAGTTTGAGTTGGCGTGCATGCGCTGGTGCCAGGATGGCTGCTGTATGGAGTTTTCACCTCTTGTCTATTTGATTACTACTTGCAGTGGACAGCTGTGGTGTCGGCTCAAAGATATGACTGCTTGTATCTGAGTTAGCTGACCATAATTATTTGAAGGTGGTGTGGTTCTAGTGGAGATCTGTCATTTCATTTTGGGAGCCCACAGCCATTTATCATCTGTAGTCTGCGGACTTCATTTCTTACTTGAATATACATCTTTGCTCTTGGGCTACTTTCACACTTGCGTTCAGAGACGGAGACGGATCCGCTCATATAATGCAAACGGTGGATCCGGTCAGAACGGATCCGTCTGCATTATATTCTAAAAAAAATTCTAAGTGTCAAAGTAGCCTCAGACGGATCCGTCCAGACTTTACATTGAAAGTCAATGGGGGACGGATCCGTTTGAAAATTGAGCCATAGTGTGTCATATTCAAACGGATCCGTCCCCATTGACTTACATTGTAAGTCTGGACGGATCCGTTTGCCTCCGCACGGCCAGACGGACACCCGAACGCTGCAAGGACTGATGCGGAGGCTGAACGCTGCCAGACTGATGCATTCTGAGCGGATCCGCGTCCACTCAGAATGCATTAGGGCAGTACGGATGCGTTCGGGCCGCTTGTGAGAGCCTTTGAACGGAACTCACAAGCGGAGCCCCGAACGCTAGTGTGAAAGTAGCCTTAATCGAAACTGATTATTGTGTCTCTTCCCTGATAACTAATGGACTGTTTTCTGGGACCTTCATTTTAAGTCTTTATCTTCAGTACATTATTTGTACTTTATGTTTATATAAACTTCACATTAATCACCTTATCTATCAGATTCAATAAGATCTAGGTTGGATTCACATCATGTTTCAGACAGATGCCATACGATTGCATTCGTCACCATAAAAAGACATATACATTAACGTATACATTTTTTTTTTTTTTTTACTGGACTCTGCTAAAGGAAAAGCGTGGCTTTTTGTATACCTTTTTTCCTAACATACAATATATGTCAAACAGATGGCAAAAACATGATGTCAACCCACCCTTAGTGGCAGCTCCATATCCTCTCCTCCTTTTTTGCTATGTTAATATATATCATATTTATTCACCATGTATATACATGTTTTATGCAAGCTGTCTTCAAGTCAAATGGTGGAGAACTATCTAACCACTATCTTTTGTCTAGATAAGTAAGTAATTTACCTGCATTACAACAATAACGAGAAGATTTGGTCTGAAAGGCCCTCTTTTCAGAAGTGCTCTTATATGTGTCAGATTGGCTAATTGTACAGTATATGGTGATGAACCACTGATCCTAGGGAGACAGTTAACCATTATGGGGCCTAAGGTGAGGCCTGTTTCACGTGGCAATTTTTTTTTTATGGATGTAATTATTAGTCCTAAGGGTCCATTCACACGTCCGTTTTTTCTTTCCTGATCTGTTCCGTTTTTTTCAGGAACAGATCAGGACCAGATCTGGACCCATTCATTTTCAATGGGTCCTGGAAAAAATCGGACAGCACAATGTGTGCTGTCCGTTTCCGTTGTTCCGTTCCGCTTGTCCGTTTAAATATAAAACATGTCCTATTCTTGTCCTGAAAAATCGGATCCTGGTACAATGCAAAGTCAATGGTTCCGCAAAAAACGGAAGACATTCGGATGTCATTCCGTATGTCTTCCGTTTTTTGCGGAATCCGTTCCTGGAAACACATAGCAAATTTTTATTTATTTATTTTTTTTCATTTTTTTTTCAAAGAAATCCAAACAACTTTATTTGATTATTGAAATGTATACATGTTTCCGTTTTTTGCGGATCCGCAAAAAACGGATGACATACGGAAACATTTTCAGGAACAACGGATCCGCAAAAAACGGACCGTTTTTCAGGATGAAAAAAAACAGGACGTGTGAATGGACCCTTATTTTGAGACAATATATATACATATATATATATATATATATATATATCAGTGATTTGTCTCCTCTTCCTTGCCTGCTGTGTTCCACAATGCCTCAAATACTATACTGCACAAATAATAGTGCAATACAGATAGTCCCCCTGAAAATACCAGTATCACATAGATGCCCCTTTAAATAATAATTGACACACAATGTGTTCAAAAATAATTGTGCCCAGAAAACAGTCCCCTGACAGTAATAGTGGCACAAACATAGTGTTCCCCAAAAATAACTGTCCCTTGACAGTTATGGCACCCCCCATAACGTCCCCAGTAGTAGAAAGCTCCTCCATAGTAATATGCTCTCCCAGAGTGGCCCCTGTAGCAATAGTCCCCTGCTGGCCATGCCCCTCGGTGCACTGAAGCCCTTAAAGGGAACCTGTCACTGGGATTTTGGGTATAGAGCTAAGGACATGGGTTGCTAGATGGCCGCTTGCACATCCGCAATACCCAGTCCCCAAAGCTCTGTGTGCTTTTATTGTGTAAAAAAAACTATTTGATACATATGCAAATTAACATAAAAGAGTCATATCTTACTTGTGTGACCAGAGAAGAGTCATATTTTCAAGCTCTGACTTATTTCAGGTTTATTTGCATATGTATCAAATCGGTTTTTATGCACAATAAAAGCACACCGAGCTATGGGGACTGGATATTGCGGATGTGCTAGTGGCCATCTACAAACCCATGTCCTCAGCTCTATACCCAAAATCCTGGTGACAGGTTCCCTTTAAAAATCGTTATTTTCTGGAATGCTGCAACTGATTTTCACAAGACAGGTATCATTTTAATCAATAGGATAAACGATACCAGGCACAGAGGGACTAGAGACAGGGGGCTCCTTGCATAATAACTTTCTAAAGCTTCAGAAGACCCTGGTTATTTGCAAAAGGATTTTTGGCTGAAGGATTTTTATATGGAAAACACACTGAAAACCTGTATTACCATAAACTGCATCTCACTTTTGCAAATAAAAAAACAACACACAGAAATTTTAAATTTGGACCACACATGAACTGGCCTCACTTTTAGGCTGAGACTCTTCAGCGACTTAGGCTAGGTCTACACGACGACATTTGTCGTGCGACAAAAAGTCGCGCGACAGATAGGGCGCAACAGTTGTCGCGCGACATTTTGTTGCACTAATGTCGCGCAACAATTTTTATAATGGCAGTCTATGGTGTCGCACTGCAACATGCGACATGTTGCGACTGCGACGCGACAGTCGCAGAAAAATCCATCTTGAATGGATTTTCTGCGACTGTCGCGTCGCAGTCGCAGCATGTCGCATGTTGCAGTGCGACACCATAGACTACCATTATAAAAATTGTCGCGCGACATTGGTGCAACAAAATGTCGCGCGACAAATGTCGTCGTGTAGACCTAGCCTTAAAGGGCTTGTTCAATCCCTTGAGACAATCACTTGTCTCAAGGCTGAGACAAGTGATTGTCTATCCTCAGGATATGTCATCAGATCTGATTGACATGGGCCCAACACCCCACACTCCCCACAAATCAGCTGTTCTGCCGTGGACGGAGCTGGGTCTCAATATCATAATATTACATATATTTATATTTCAATAATAATTTCCCAAAAATTGGATTTCCAGTATGTGTAAAGTATATCCAGTTTATATCTATATAGCACACCGTCGCTGCTTCGCCTCACAGTGCACCTTGCTGCTGATAGATAAGCACATCTACATGGTAAGTTGCGCACCTCTTCCTGTTTGGCAGGGTTAAAAACCTCAAAGCCTTCGCCTCATATAGTTACTGTTCAGAGGAAACATTCTGCAGTTTTATTCTCTGCTATCTCAGCATCTCGTGTACGATCTGGATGACTCCATTTTAAATTTATAAAACTTACCCAAGTTCTTATCTCCAGGTAGGTCTTTACCAACCTATAAGGTCTTGGACTTTGGTTAGTGTGTATTAGAGAGGTTATCTCATGAAGACAACCTCTTTCTATATATCTCATTAGAAATAATAGTGGATACTCACTTTAAGCCCCCCTATGACCCGGGGTGGAGAGCTACTAACAAAGAGTGGGTCTTACTCAGGCAGACCTGGCCATTGCATGATTGGCAAGTCATTAAAAAGGCCACTTGTAACACTACATATTCCCTGTATTGGCTACAGCTCTGGAAATACATAGCCATGACTTTCACATTCTTCATGAAGAAACCCTTTAATTGTACCCGTCTGTTCAGTGTCTGTAAAAGCCAACCTATACAGTAAATACAGGAGCAGCTCTTCCATAGCTATGACATTACGATTACTCTTGTAAGGTATAGACATAAGAAGGAATGTATACACCTTCGCCTCAGTGCTCTGCAACCTGTAACACTACAGATGATACTACAAGTTCATACAACCCAAAAGGCTGTTCACTTCCATAGTCACTGCTCATATGGGAAGTACACATAGGTATTTGCACCTGAACTACAACAATCATTGGTTAGGGGGGTAGTAGGAATAATACACTTAGCAAAGTCCAGCTCTGTAGTTTCCCCAGTACTGCCCGGCCTGCAAAGTAATTGATGCCAAGAGAAAGATGAGCATTGTAATCACATAAAATTGACTTCCTGTAGGGGAGATTCTGACATTAATCTCTTCCTGCCCTAGACCACCAGGGATGATTACATTACCACCTTCACTACACTAGACCAGCAGGGATGCTGACATGAAGCCTAACTGTGCCCTAGACCACCAGGGATTTTGCCATTGATTTTTTTCAAAACACTAAACCACCAAAAAAGTTGACAAAGACCCCCTTGGGTACCTTGACCACCAAGGGAATGGTCAGACTCCCAGCATCGCGTTGATCAACTATTTGAAGGGACCAGAGCACTCTAGCGAGCATTTCGTCTTCTTCAGTGTTTACCTGCGAGCTGTCTAGATTGTGGTGGTGGTGCAGTATAATTACAGCTGTGCGTTCCATTCACTTAAATGGGAGAAGTAGCTGTAATTACACGGCTCCCGCAACTACAAAGTAGTTGTGCAGGCAAACAATGAAGAGAATGCAGCCCTCGCTCCAGCTCCGCAAGCCATTCAGACAGCTGATCGGCAGGGGTGCCGGGAGTCAGATCCCTGCTAATCTGATATTGAACCCCCTTTTAGAGGCTGTCCCACCTCCGAATAAAAGCCAGGTCCCTGGCAGGATGGAAGTGGTGAAATCCTGTCCTTGGCCATGTGACTATGTATATATATCGATGGATTAAATATTTGGTCAATATTACAGCAGCTTGTTGCTTGCAATCATTACAAAAACATTGTAGTTATGGGTTTATTAAATAGACGGATCACTTTTTTTTTACAAGCCATCTTTACCCATAAATACTGCTCATAATAACCAGATGCTTATTATGGATCTTCAACTGGTTGCTAATGTGGTTTTTGTGTCACATTTCCTTGAATGGGGGTAAGCTGCAATACCAGACATGGACCATGGACAGATGTGGTGCTATTATGGCAGAAAAAATAAATAATTTTTCTTCTGATCCTGGTCTACCCCTTTGAGATGAAAAGTTCCCTTCTGATCCTGTACTGTTAATCATATTCACAACCACCTGTGTACTGTATGTGAGATTTATTTATTTATTTCCCTATATTAATTGATTGACACTGGTATGTTGTAAAGAAATGATCTATCATTTTTATGTCTATATTCACAGTTGACTTTTATACGTATTTATGTATTGATATACATTGTAATGTCTTCAATTTCATACATTTATGATAGGAAGAATACAAGAAGGTGGGCTAGCAGACCTGGTAATGGAAAACAAAATCAGGAATTTGGTAAGAATTGTGCACCAGTAGCAGGGAAGTACACAGAAGTTATTGGGCCCGCACTACAGATGAGTGATTTGTTGTTGCTCTGATTAGCAGATAAAGGGCTGAGGCTCTGTTAATCGGAGAAGCGGCGCAGGCAGTAAATTGTCTAGGCTGGGCGAACTTTCCGGCCCTGTCAATCTTCTTCACCAGCTGGGACAGCCCCCCACAGATAAAGAAACATTGTTGATGAGATGAATCGATTCCTTAGAATCGATTCAGTCATTTCTACTTCACACCAAAACACTTCAAGTATAACTGTCATTTATATAATTTTTTTGGGAGTATTGGATTGTGGTCATTAATATCTCCTTGGTGGCCCTATTTCAACTGTTCACTGTGTATTCAATTACCCCTTAATTCCACAGTTTTTTTCCCCTGTACTGCCTACTTTTACCTGTGCTTAAAATAGGATTGCTAGGCAGGGTCCGTCTATCTGTTGAAGGACGGAGGACACAGAAGCAGGCTGCTGTGCAAGGTCAGATTACTGACAGCCAGGGACTGTAAGTAAATGATGAAAGCCAGGTCCGCCCCAGCAGCTGATAACAGTGCCTGGGCTGTGTGCACTTCCCCCTGTCCCTGCGCTTGGCAGACGCTCCCTCACTCAGCAGAGCTGGAGAAGTAGAGTTGAAGCAGCGCAGAGCAGGGAAGGGAGATCTGCCGTCTGCTCAGTGTATAAATGAAAGCAACATGTGGTAAGAGGACCCCTTTGTGCTGCAGGAGATTAACCCTTTAGGGGGAGGGCTGTGGTTACTGACACTTTTAGGGGGCTATTGTTACTGGCTAGTGAGGGCAGGCGGGATTAGCCTCAGGGTGAGGGCAGTGGCGGCCATCTTAACTGAATAGTGAAGTTGCAGTTTTATGCAGACTGGTTGCTAAGGGCTGAATCTTATTAAATATGGGGTAAGTCAGTCTAATAGTAACTGATTCTGGAATATCATGTTATTAGTAACTACATATCTGAAAATTGAAATTAGGGTCTAAATGTGACAGTTATCCTTTAAAACCTATCCACAGAATAGTTGAAAAGTGTCTTTTTGCTGGGGGCCCTACTGCTGGGATCTCCATTGGCTTTTAGAAGGGGGTTTGATAGTGCAAAGATTGGGCATGCACATTGTCTCTTCTTTCAAACTCTAGAGAACTGAAGGAGACAGCTGAGCACCAGAAGTGTAGCTAAGTGTTTTCAGAATGTGAGGGGGGCAAAACACATCCAGTTCCTGAGTGGGCCCCTAATTCAGGTAACGATACACCATGACTACTACTAATACCAGCAAATAGTAACTGAATAATACTACCATACTGTTACTAACTAAAAACACTGTTCAAACCTGGCAGCCACTGTTCAAGCTCTACAAGAAAAGGCCCAAACTCACCACGTTCAACTTTACACCCTACAACACCTAGACAATATAGAAAACCGCAGTCGCTGTAACAACATACGGATCAGAGGTCTTCCGGAATCAATAATTACAGTGGACCTTCTATGCACGATCCTGAGAATATTTAATGGAATCCTAGGACGCCCGCCAAACTCCCACATAGAGATTGACAGAGCGCATGGAGCTCTTAGGCCTCCTAACCCTGATGGCGCCAAACTAAGAGACGTTATTTGCAGAATTAACTTCTACGTCATTAAAGGGCAAATCTTAAACAAAGTTCGACAATCCTCTCCAATGTCTCATGAAGGGGCCTCCATTATGTTACTGCAGGACCTTTCATGCCACACCCTGTCTCATTACTGGACCTCCTCAGGAACTGTGAAATTTCCTATCACTGGGGTTATCTATTCGCCCTATTTGCTGGTTACAAAGGTCATATTGCCACTCTCCATCATCCCTCGGACTTGCCACACTTTCAGACGCAACTGGACCTGCCACCTGTCAAGCTGGGTTCCTGGCCTTCCATTTCACCACCAGCTCCAACAACGCGGAAACAGCCTTGTCCACTGCAAGCCACGTGCACAGAGTCTCCTGGACTGAGCAAGCCAATCCCTCGTGGACGACGAAGGCGACAATCAGCTGGGCCCCAACGAGGTTCCTCATTCAACTCCGTCACCTGAAAACCACCTGCTGTTCCTAATTGGGACTGTTGATTTGTAACCACTGCAGCTCTTCTCCTTTTCTCGCCTTGCATCTCTTTGCTTCTTCTGCTCCCTCTTAGCAGTTGGTGATAAAGACCTGACATTTTACTTTGACAGGGTATGTAGCGGGCCTGCTCTTCTCTGGCTGTTACTTCCCCCCAATAGTTCGAGACACTCCCCCAGGGCTGTCCAGACTCTGGTGACTGTCTCTACAGACCTTTTGGTCACACGAGTTAGTTACCCACCTCCTCTTTTCTCTCTCTTATTGTGGTTGTTTTTTCTTTTACTATTTTCTTGTTCTCTATTTGTTCTCCCACCCCCTTGTTCCTTGTGTTTTCCCCCCCTCAGGTATGTTGTCACTCAAGATAGCGTCCTTTAACGCGAAGGAACTTTTAACACCCCTGAGAAGAGAGCCCAAGTACTTCATCACTTTCACCGCCAGAAGGTACACATTGTTTGTTTTCAAGAAACACACTTCAAGGAGGGTGGTGTCCCTGGCATCCGTCATCAGCACTATACCACTTGGCACCTCGCAAATAACCTGGTGAACAAAACAAAAGGAGTCGCCATAGTGATCCATAAATCCTTGCCTCATCAGGTGCTGAGTTGTACTGCAGATCCTGGGGCCAGGTACCTGATCCTTACGCTTTTGATTGGCGGCCGTGAATTTGCATTTCTTAATGCTTATTCCCCCAATCAGAACCACGCTTGATAACTCAACTGGACGCGCTTCCCTTCCCTACTCGACCATTAAAAAAAGTCAAAAGAGCACTACTCTAACTACAATTATATGACTCATGTGGCCTCCAACATCCGGCGGACAAGGACTACACTTTCTATTCTGCCCCTCACTCCTCTTATAGCCGCATAGTTTACATCTTACGTCAACAATCGTCCCTTTCATGTCTGGATTCTACACAAATAGTCAATATTCTGTGGTCAGACCACGCCCCGGTATTCTGCTCCTTGAGACTCCCTTTCCTCGCCAAACGCGAGTAGACCTGGCGCCTGAATGAATCTCTTCTTGATTCGGTATGTGCTGCGGACCTGGCTACCACCATCACTAACTTTCTCTCTGATCACAGCGCAGACCCTTCCACTTCAATGAGAAGCTTTGAAATGTGTTCTGAACAGGGTTCTAATCAAACACGGCTCCCGTCTCAACAAGGAGAAAGCACATTCCCTTAAACTTGCGCTACAGAAGGTTGCCTCCTTGGATCTTGCCTATAAACGAGCACTATCCTTGCCGACTCTTTGTGATCTTCATAATGTACGTCTAGATGCTAAACGCCTCCTAGAGACGTCTTATAAAGCGCATGATTCAATTATGTCATAGCAAATTCTACGAATATGGAAACAAGAGTGGGCGTTTGCTGGCAAGGGCTCTCAGGGGACAATTGGCCACCACACATCCCCGCTATTAAAACCTTTGCAGACCGAATGGTACACACCACTACAGAAATTGCTTCTTCCTTTCACTCTTTCTACTCTGAGCTCTACTCTACAACTTACCCTCGCCAGCGCAACCTGACCATATGTCTGAACCCCTCTCTCAGCCCCCTAGGTTATCTGAATTGGAGTCTGTTAGCGTAGAAGCGCCATTCACAGAAGCCGAACTCCAAGCGATCCTCAGATCTCTACCGGGGGGCAACAGCCCAGGCCCGGATGGGTTCACAGCCAGGTTTTACAAGTCCTTCTCGACTTCTCTCTCCCCTTTCTTGCTTCGGGTCTTTAATACACTGTCCCCTGGGCTTCTTTTTCCTGCACAGACCACTTAGGCTCATATCGCAGTCATACCCAAACCTGGTAAGGACCTGCACTCATGTGCTAGTTATCGTCCCATTTCTCTCCTAAATGTTGATCTTAAAATATTTGCCAAACTATTGGCTAATAGATTGAATGTCTTTTTACCATCAATTACCTACCTCGACCAGGTGGGGTTCGTGCTGGGGCGGGAGGCTCTGGATAACACCCTTAAAACATTGGACATCATCCACCACGCAAAAACAAACAAGATCCCTCTCATGATCCTGTCCTTAGAAGCTGAAAAGACCTTTGACTGCATCTCCTGGCACTCTATCCATGCTGCCCTTTCTCATATAGGTATAGGTCCGGGATTTCTGTCAAAGATCTTCAGTATGTACCAACAACCCTTGGCACGAGTCAATGGTACTCTTTCCCCTTCCTTTCCCATCCATAATGGGACGAGACAAGGCTGCCCATTGTCTCCTCTGCTTTACGTCCTGGTTATGGAGCATCTAATGTCCGCTATACGCACCAATACGGACATATTCTGAGTAAAAATTGGCGATCACGAATACAAATGTGCAGCCTTTGCGGATGACTTCCTGCTCTATATAACCAATCCCCACATTTCCCTGCCATCCCTGCTCCATGAGATCTCCCGCTTTGGTGACTGGACCAAAATCAGCATGACTAAATCTGAGGCCCTAAACATCTCCCTACCTTGGTTTCCTCTCTAAAAACCTCTTTCCCCTTTGACTGACCACCGAATGGGATAACATACCTAGGTATAAAAATCGCCGCTGACCTGTCACAACTCTATAGATTAAACTTCACCCATCTTTTCCAGCAATTCCAGAGGTACGTGGAGGCCTGGCGTCGACAGGATTTCTCCTGGTTAGGAAGAATTAGTATATTGAAGGTGACCCTGTTACCAAAATTACTCTCCTGCAGATCATCCCCCTCCGTATTCCATCCGTATTCTGGTCCCAAATACACCAATGCTTCACGCAATTTGTATGGTCACCTGGTTGACCACAGATTAACTGGCTAATATTGACTTGTTGGTCTCCCAGACTGTCGTCTCTACTACCATTCTGCTGCCTACTCCCGGCTCCTGGACATGATGCGCACTGACACCTCCAAATCTTGGGTACATGTAGCGCACAATTCCTCCCCTTGCACGTTAACAGTACTCCCGTGGTTAACAGGCACTTCACGCTCCACCTCTTCTAAGCTTACTTTCATGGCCCATTACACCTTTGCGATTATCCAAAACCGTCACACCTCTCTCATTGATCCTAAAGGTCCCATGGTCCCAATCACTGACAATCCGCTCTTCCCTCCAGGGCACTCACCTCATCCCTTCCTCAATGGCACGAAAACACACCCACTTCGATTTTTCCATGTCCTTTCGGGCTCTTCCCTGAAACCCCTGGCTAAACTGCTAGGGACCCCCCCCCCCCCCACTTTACCACGTAGTTTCTTTGAGTACCTGCAACTACAGCACTTCTACTCTTCTATCAATAAGTCCCACACATGAAATCAAAAACTCACAGCATTCGAACAAGTGTGCATAGCCCTCTCAGTGGTATTTCGGAACATATATATAAACTACTATTAAACCAACATTCATTACAGCTCCCCCCTTCTGTCAGGCCTGGGAGCGGGATATAGGTATACAGTTCACTCTGCCTCAGTGGAATAAGAGTTTTCTCTTGTCCCATAAAACGCTGGTCTCTACTAAGGCCCAGGAAACAAGTTATAAAATCCTATCCAGGTGGTACAGGGTGCCCGCGCTTCTCCATTAGTGGTTTCCTACTGTGTCTGACCGCTGCTGGAGATGTCACACAGAAGAGGGAACTATGATCCATATTTGGTGGCAATGTACTGTCTTGCACCACTTCTGGAACTTTGTACATAAAACCTGTAGAGAGGCGACGGGCATTCCTGTACAAAACTCTCCTGAAACTCTTTTACTATTCGTACTTGACCTAAACATTCCATCTAGCACAGACCACCATGATGACTTCTTTCATCCTTGATGTGTCGACAGAGTTTACAACAAAGATACCATAGGCTCCTCACTTTTCTAGCAAATACTGCATTTCCCTAAATAATAGTGGCAGATAAAAAGCACCCCAAAAAAACAACAGTGTCATTAAACCATCTTAGTAAATAATAATGCCCTTTGTGTCCCCTTAATAAATAATAATAATGTCCCATTGTGCTCCCTTACTATATATAAATATGCTGATTGTGCCCCCTAAACAAATTGTCCCTTGTGCTCCCATAATATATAATTAGCAGCCATTTTGCCCCCTTACTATATATAGTAATCCTTGTGACCCCTTAGTTTATAGTAATGTCCCATTGTTCCCCCTTAAAGAGGACCTTTCACCGATTATTACACTGTGAACTAAGTATACAGACATGTAGAGCGGCGCCCGGGGATCTCACTGCACTTACTATTATCCCCGGGCGCCGCTCCGTTCTCCTGCTATGCCCTCTGGTATCTCCGGTCACAAAGTTATGGTAGGCGGAGTCTGCCCTTGTTCTGCTCTAGCGCTGGCCAATCGCAGCGCAGAGCTCACAGCCTGGGAGGTTATTTTCTCCCAGGCTGTGAGCTCTGCAATGCGATTGGCCAGTGCTAGAGCAGAACAAGGGCAGACTCCGCCTACCATAGCTTAGTGACTGAAATCTCCGCCTACTATAACTTAGTGAGCGGAGATACCGGAGGGCATAGCGGGAGAACGGATGGGTGCCCGGGGATATTAGTAAGTGCAGTGAGATCCCCGGGCGCTGCTCTCCATGTCTGTATTCTTAGTTCACAGTGTGATAATCGGTGAAAGGTCCTCTTTAACATATAGTAATGCCCCTTGTGCCCGCATAATATATATTTTATTGTCCCATGAGCCCCTTAATATATAAAAATGCCACTTGTGGCCCTTATAAAACTTGTAATCACCTTGCTTCAATCCCCAAATGTTTATAGCAAGTCATGTTCCTCTATGCACAGTTAGCAGGGTCTAATACTCCTGGCGCAGACAGCATAATAGAGTGATGTCATTGTGCCGCCAGCCCTGGGGTGCAGACATCCTGTGCGTGGTCCATTGTCCTGTAGGCCACAGGTTTAATGTGGCATGTGGCCTACAAAAGGAGGAATGTTAAGACAGGGACCGATCTCCCTGCTCCACCATGGCCCTCAACTGTTTTAGTGTCCCATCTGCCCGAACATTGGGTAGTGAAAAGGGGTCTTTAGATGCAAAACTACATGGACATCCATGTGTAAAATGCTGCATAGTAGTTTTACAATGCATCAAAACTAGTCAAATTTTACTTTATTTCATATATAGCAACAAACAAAATGAATAAAAAATAATACTTCATAATCCCACAAAAAATCCGTCCCACAAGCAGACCAGTTGGCAACTGCAAAGAGTGATAAAGAAATAACATAATATTTCATTCTCTTTTCCCCTATTTTCTTTTTCTCCCCCTCGCTCCCATCTTTTTCAATAAACTTAATACAAGGTTCCCATAACTTTCATTGCCATTGCAATTCATAGCAGTGTTGCTATATTCTTTTGAAGCTCTGATACTTGCGAGGGTTCCATAGGAACTACAACAGCATAGTCTTGGTCTCTCTGAAGAAACCTATCGCTAACAATGAATGGGTCTCCCATACCATACCAGGGGAGCCATTCAGGCCCTAGGTGCACAGCGCTTCCAAGGAAAACTGCATCAGATGCCGTGGTCACAACTGAACATGGCACCTGAGAGATTAAATGTATGCTACCAGCATTATCATCATCATAGAGACTTATCAAAAGTTTTTATTGGTGGGGGTCTGAGAGCTGTAGAACGAGGGATGAGAAGTGTGATGTCTCTCCTCACTGCACGAGACGGGCTTCATAAGTTTATGGGCTGTCTCGATTTCATCCTCTGTAGTGAAGAGAAAGAGCACAATATGTGCAAGCTTTTCTCTCCTCATTCTAGGGATCAGTGAGGGTCTTAGTGCTCAGATCCCCACCAATCAAATCTTTTAATATATCTCTGATATATCAAAAGTTTTGGAAAAAGTTAGTTAGTGAAAGTTGCGTGCGCAATACAGGCGTGGGTCTCTTTTGCTACATTTTTCAAGCTGCTAGATGTTTCCTGAGACTGGAGAAAATGGTTGGCACGACAGAACATTACAATAGCTTTATATTCAGGGTGCCAGCCGGCCCAGAAGCAATGAGCGCTTCCATCAATACAGACGGAAGCGCTCATTGCTGAAGCGCTGACACCCACATACTGCGGCAGGGCAGGGAGCGGAGTCCCTACCCCGCCACCGATCACCGCCATGAAGCCTGAAGCCTATGTGGTAGTGAAATCCCAGCGCAGGCGCACGTGATGACATCATCGCTCGCGCCTGTGTCGGGACTCAGCAGCACAGTGCCGGGACTCTGCGAGCAAGCGCAGGTGAGTATTCAGCTTTTAGTTTTTATTTTTATTTTATGTGCCAACTTTGGGGGACATAAGGGGGGTGCACACAGGGGGACGTGGGGGGGATATGGTGGGATACTGTGTGGGGGCAAATTATTATGGGAGGGATTACTATGTGGGGGGGAAATTACTATAAGGGCAATGTGGGGGGCACTACTTTGTGGGGGGCAGTGTGGGGGACACTACTGTGAGGGGGCAGTGTGGGGGACACTACTGTGTGGGGACAGTGTGGGGGACACTACTGTGTGGGGACAGTGTGGGGGACACTACTGTGTGTGGGGCAGTGTGGGGGACACTACTGTGTGTGGGGGACACTACTGTATGGGGGCAGTGTGGGGGACACTACTGTATGGGGGATGTGTGGGGGACACTACTGTATGGGGGACATTACTGTATGGGGGCAGTGTGGTGGACACTACTGTGTGGGGGGGAAGTGTGGAGGACACTACTGTGTGGGGGACAGTGTGGGGGACACTACTGTGTGTGGGGCAGTGTGGAGGGAAATTACTTTATGGGGGCAGTGTGGGGGATGTTGCTATTGGGGAGGCACTGTAGACGCCATTCTATTATTTCCGGAGACACTATACAGGGATTATTACCTGGAGCACAATATAGGGTGTTATTACTGGGGGCACTCTAGGGGACATTATAGCTGCTGTAGACACTATAGGGACATTTGGGGTAATTTATTAAACTGGTGTAAAATAGAACTTGCTTAGTTGCCCATAGCAGCCAATCAGATTTCACCTTTCATGTTTGACAGCACTTTTGGAAATCCAGTTCTACTTTACACCAGTTTGATAAATGACCCCTATTATGTCTATTAGGGTCACTATTTTTTCAGCAGTATAGTACCTGGGGCATTGGGGTGCACAACGGGCACAGTATTGGGGGTGGCAGCAGGATGTCACTGTGGGGACACCAGAATGGGGAGGTTGATGGAAAAATTTAGAAAACTAACGTGTCTGTATTACAAACTCTGTAGAGACGAGATGCGGCTGAAAGAGGAGGAGAAGAGGAAAGAGAAGGTCTACATGACAGAAGATGTCCCCGGATGTAAGAGGTATGTGGCCATGTAGAAATGACCCGCCCCGGGTGCCAAACAACCTGGGCACGCCTCTGTCCTGATCTAACCTACACTGACTATGTCCCACTAACTGTCTGTATTATATATATATAAGCTAACTAAATAATGAACTCACTAACTATCTAATGTAATGACACAGCAAAGCACAGAGCACAGCAATGACACTGCTGTCACTCTCAGAACTACAAAAAAAAAAATGCAGAAAATAGCTGCTGGGGAGGTTCGTATATAGTAAGGGGTAGGCAACTTTCCTATTGGTTGCTAGGGATGTTGCTAAGCTCAGACATCTCATTGGCCCACAAGCAAGAAGCAGGGAGGAATCATGGGTTCAGATGGAAGAAAAAAAAAATCTAGAATATTCGCGAATACGAATATATAGCACTGCATTCTAAATCTTCTCAAATTCTCGAATTGGCGATATTCGCGATTAAAATTTGCGATTTGAATATTCGCACCCAACACTACTCTAATCCGGATTCACCAGTGTAGTTGTAGTAGGGTTAGCAACGACTGGTGACCCTGCAGTGGCTGGAGAACAGATGGCATCCAGACAAGCATCAAGACATCCTGCCGTTCGCTCTGGCGCTTTAATTTCTGTAACAGATCATGAACGACAGCCTTGGGATGACCAGCGGGGTCCATGGCCTGAGTGTACTGTCAAGGATCAGCGGATGTGAACCCACTGTTCTAATGACTGGCTGTACCCTGGAGGGGCGTGACTAAGCAACTACCTGGTCTTCGCTAGAGCCTCTGATGGTGAGGATAGACTTGGGCCGTTAGGGTAGTTGCCAGGTGCCACTCCAGAGCAGTTCCAGAGTCAGTAGCAGCTGGTCCAGGTGGATACTTGAGATAGGTACCAGCAGTACAGGCGTGGTAGACAGGCAGGGTCGTTACCAGGAGCAACAAAGCAGGAACCGAAGGATGAGGCAAAGGCATAGTCAGACAAGCAGGTCAGGACAGACAGCACAGGTACAGGTCAGGCAATTTGGGTCGGCAATGGGAGAGACAAATCAAACAGGCAGGGATCAGACGATAAGCGGAGTCCAGGGACGAAGTATAGATCAGGAACACAAGTGGTTATCAAGCTCATTAGCAACAAACTAGGACCTTGACACTCAGGCATCTGGGAAAAGGGCTGAGTCCCTTAAGTATGTGTAGGAGAGCCAGGGTTGGACAATGAGGTCACCTGACCCAACCCAGCCCAGCCCAGGGAGTGAAGTGTACCGCCCTTAGAGCAGTGACACGTGAAACCAGCCAAACACATGCTGTGTCCAGGGCTGAATGGAAGCTGTGGAGCGGAATCCTCAGAAGCAACATCACTCACACAAACAGAGTGTCCCGGACTGCAGCGGAAACTGGGAAGCACTGGTCACCGATCACTGAAGAACACGGTGCCCGGGACCGCGGCAGTAAGCAGGGGAACAACATCACACAGCAGTCGCTGTTACCCAGTGCATTATTTCTATTCAACAATAGTATAACAGTTAATTCAACATATTTCATTCGATCTGTTGAACTATTTACCCCTAAGAATTAGAATTTTTCTCCGGCTGTAAGTACTTTTAAGGGACCCATATAATTTATTACTTGATCATCTACTGGTAACAGTAAAGATTTTGCACAGTTCATCTATACTCCTAAGAAATAACCAAATCTGCATAACTCCCTTTAAGCTTTCTGATGTATTCTTTAAATATATCAGTATATTGTCTGCAAACAAACATATTTTGTACTCTTTCTAGGCACTGACACTAGTAGAAATGTCCCGTTCAGATTCCTGATCTGGGTGGTCATGTCTTTTTTTTTTTTTTTTTTATAAATTTTTTTTTTTTTTATTGATAAGTAAACAGAACATACACTGACGAGCAAAAAGGGTAACGATGTTTTGAAATCTGATGGCATGTCAACAACGTGTCTGTAGGGCTAGTTCACATGGTGGACTTTACTAACTCAAAATATTCCACATGTTCCGTGGCAGATACTCTTATCCTCCTGTTTCTGCTGCGTTTTTTCAATTTGAATTCTGCAGACCAGTGTGTAGTTTAGTCCTATTAAATTGAGCTAAGTTGCAAGAGGACACCCACTGTGTTTTCCAGTGGCATCCGTGTGGACTCTGTGCCAAGAAAGGACAAACCCTCATATGACTATGTGGATGGAAAAATAAAAAAAGTCATGGCTCTGGGAAAGGCAGGGGGTGAAAAATCGCAGGGTCCTGAAGGAGTTAATAACAAAAATACTATGACATCAGTTAATTAAATTTCGCAGCCAATAAACTGGCAGATTGTGGAATTGAAAGAGTTGGTATTGTTGAATTAGGGTAAGGTTAATTTGATGAACCTCATTACAATGAATTAATTCCATTATTTCATCCTTTCTACCCAGGGTGCTCTATTAGTAGCTACATGGTCCAGCCTGCTGCCAGTTACACAAGCATTATCCTCTGACCAGGCTAGTGACAGCACCATCATGGTTGTCATACTGGTACTACTGCTCATCCTCATCTGTGTAGCTCTCATCTTGGCCTGGAAAAAGCTGATTCGCACAGAAGGAGGTGAAGTCTACCATCCACAAGAGCTGTGGAGAAGAGCACAGGATAGCATGCAAAATGTTACAACTAGATGGAGTCACAGAGAACAAGAAGAGGACAGCACAGTGGAGGACAGCCAGGATGAAGATGAAGAAGCAGCAAAGGAGGAGGAGCCAGATATTACAGCCTTGTAATAGGCGTAGCAGTGTGGAATGTACCTGCATTTGTTATACAGTGGAAATCATGGGGTAGAATTATGAAGTTGGTTCTAGTTTGTGTCATGGTGTTCAAATAAAGACACACCTTCTTATGTTGAATGTATTCTACCATCTCATATCAAAACATAGTGGACTCTCAACTGCCCTGGCTTCAAGTAGTTTCAAGGTCTAAGGCCAGAAACTTGTGGGAAATTGAAAAATAAAACACTTAGGAAATATGGTATTTGCATATTAAACTAAGCACAGTGGCATGTAGGACTTGGATAGACAATTAAAACAGTGTATTTGCCTTGAAAATCCAAAGCTGAATTTAACAGAAAAATCACCTGTTTAAAATATTCTAGTAAGATTTTTGGAGCACCAAGGACGGACCGCTTCCTCTTCGTGTACCAAAGTTCCATCCCTCTTCTCACTGAGTCCCTCCTTTATCTTGTATATTGAGAGGGCCAGATGTCTATATCCTTCTCTCATCTGTATTCTATCTGTAATTTCACACCCGTGCTGCACATCAGAATTTGGGCACGTAGTCGGTAATGTATCTCATTCCTGCACAGGATAGAAGACCTGTACAGCGCATGCACCAATTTTATCACTGCACACCCGGAAGGAGCCTTGCCATTACCTACCTTTTAAACCTCTCTCTTACTGCAAACAGTGCTAGTGCCATTGGAACACTCAGTCTCTATGGGCAACATGTCACCACAGCCTACTCTTGTCATTTAGCTGTTAGTTAAAGTTGACAACCTTTACTTTTCACAAAATTATGAGGGTTTTATTTTTCAGTTTCCCCAAGGTAACTCCCCCATTCCCCACATGTACTGGACAAATTCAACCTTTTTTTTTAGGAACGGTCTTTTGCTTCAGTTTTTGGTGGATTGGTTTCTTTTTCTCTGGAACAAAGGTATCTAAACCATTGAAAGGTTACCTGCCTATTAACAAGGGACTGTCCAAAAAGGGCAAGCCCTTTAGTATAAGGGCTCATTCAGACGGCTGTATGCTATCCGCAAAAATGTGTATTTGTTTTTTTGCGGATTAGATGCTGAACCATTCACTTCTATGGGGCCTTTTTCTATTCCACGGTTCCGCAAAACAAATGAAACGTCCTATACTTGTCTGTGAAAATCAGGACATGGCCCCATTGAAGTTTATGGGTCAGCAAAAATACTGAATGCTATCCGTTTTTTTTTGCGGATCTGCAAAAAAAGGATAGCATTCAGTATTTTTGCGGACAGCATACGCCCGTCTGAATGAGCCCTAAGCTGAAGTACAGCGTTTACAGTTTCTTCAGCAACCTGTACAGTACAGTGTGTGATCAATAATGTACAACCCCTGCCATGATCAGTGTCAAGAGAGATAAGTACCATCTTGCTATTCTCCTATAAGCACTATGTTTGCCAATGACCTAGAAATATGTACCTACTACAGGGTGATCCAAAAGTATGTAGAAACCCGAATAAATGGAAAGGGGTGGTTGGGAACACCATCTTGTATGTGACATGTTGCTAAGAGGAAGTGGGTAAATCTGTGAGGGGTGGTGTCCAACATGGCGGCCATTTGGAAAGCTGACATCTTGGAATCAAGTGAATATTTTCAAATGGGAAGGGGTGCATGTGACAGATGTACTTGATAGAGAATTAATTAAATGGGAAGTAACTTTATTCCTGCCAAAGTTATTAGCAATTTTCTCTTTGTTACAGACACAGATATTGCTGTGAAATTAACACACGAGAATAGTACAGAGATTTTGCTGATCTCCGGGGGACGCAGTACCCGAGTCATCGGTCAGCAGATTACAACGCTCAGCACCCTTACAGACCACCTATCTGCCATGGCACAATTGGCAAATTGCCTGTTTCACTAAACAGGTTCTTGGACATGGCAAAAAGGTGACGTAACAAAAACTCACATAGATGAAGCAGCCACAATGTCCATATGGTCGCCCTTTAGCAAGAGCCCATATCGTATGACCTGTGTCTGTCAAATGGGAGCGTGGTGAGTTGAACCACCATCGGGGGGATACTGGCTACGCACAGAATCCAGTAGTTGAATCACTTCAATGAAGATGATCCCGATCGCTATGTTTAATTTGCAGAATGAGTGTCACAGCAATTATAACACGACCCACATTTGGGAGATCCAACACAGAACCTGTTTGATGAAATTTGGCAAGTAATTTGTGTCATGGTGGATGGGTGGCCTGTTTGGGTTCTCAGCAATGACCCTCGAGATCAGCACAATCTCTGCCTCTCCTCACGTGTTAATCTTGCAGCCATATCTGTGTCTGTAACAGAGGAAATTGTTAATAACTTTGGCAGGAATAAGGTTATGTCACAGATTAGGATTCCTTGTCAATTTCTCTATCAGATACATGTCACATGCACCCCTTTCCATTTGGAAATATTTACTTGGTTCCAATATGGAGGCTTTCAAAATGGCCACCATGTTGGACACTGCCCCTCAAAGATTTTCCCCCCTCCCCCTTAGCAACATACTACACACAGGATGGTGTTCCCAACCACTATTCTGCATTTATGTAGGTGTCTCCATACTTTTGGACCACCCTGTACATGTATTGAATATTAATATTTAGAGGCTGTAGAACCTAGGTATGCAACAAATAGATCAAGATACTCGTAGATCTGATATTCAAGTGCAGATTGCCTATCAGGATGGTATTCTGGGGGCATAATATTAATTTAAACTGGGGGTAACAACCAGTACTCACCTTACTGATCCCCCACTGCTGCTGTTTGGTCCTCAGTCCTTTCCACCCGTTGTTGTCAGGCTCAACATGGACTGCCCGCTCAGCCAACCTCTGTTTTTCCTTTCTCTGCTCCAGTTTTTCTTCTGTGATAAGTTGTGTAAATGCTGTCAATATTCTGAGTTTTTACAAAATTTTGCAGTAAAAAGTAGCAGACTTGGAATATATATTAATGAATAATAAAAACCATCACGTGCAAATGTTTGGCTTGTTACTTTTGCAACAATCCTTTAGAATCCTAGGAAATGGATTTAGATATATCTAGCACATTTTAAAGGAGTTCTCCGGGGGTGAATATTGATGAACTATTTTCAGGATAGCTCATCAGTATCTGATTGCTGGGGGTCTAACTCCCAGCAACCTCACTGATCAGCTGTTGGAAGTGGTTGCAATACATGAGAAGCTTGTAATGTTACATACATTCAGCCTTTGTAAAACCTAGTTCCGTTCAATACCATGCAGAGCCACTACACAACGTATGGTGCTGTGTTTGGTATACTATGAAGAGAATGAGCGCTGCAGCCCCTTCAAAACAGCAGAAGCCACGGGAGTCGGACCCCCCCCCCCCTGATGAGATATTGATGATCAATCCAAAGCATAGCTCACTAATACTTATGTCCCAGCACAGTACCGTTCACTGGGTAGCGGCTGTGCTTGGTACTGCAGCTCAGCTCCATTCACTTGAATTGGAGTGAGCTGTGGCTAGGCCATTTTACATCATGATGAATATGATGTTACTGGCCTAGAAAAAGTAGAAGGCCACAGTGCTCATTGGACCACCATGTTCTCTTCAAACAGCTGATCGGTGGGGGTGCCAAGAGTTGGACCCCTACCAATCCGATATTGACCTATCCTGAGGAAAGGCCATTAATATCAAAGTTGTGGACAACCACTTTAATGTTATGTAAGGCCTCATGCACACGACCGTTGTTTGGGTCCGCATCCGAGCCGCCATATTGCCAGCGCCCGTTCCGTTCCGCAAATTGCGGAAGGCAACACGGACAGCTTCCGTTTTTTGCGGATCCTCGGTTTGCACGACCGTGTGCATGAGGCCTGAGAAAAAGCGTAAAAAAATGATTACATTTGTGCTAAAAGCCTGATCCAATCAGAGCCTTGGCTGCACACAAGTCAGAATGACCGAAAATGTAATGAACCTATAAAATCTTACCTAGCAGATTACTGGCATGATCACCTTCATGTAACATTTGATAAAACTAGATAAAAGGTTTAAATGGTTGCTGTACTTTCAACAAACTTTGCATAAGACAATAGTACAGGTGACTATAAATTGTGATGGGGTTTTGATTCAGTTGCAGTTTTTACAGGTGAAACAAGTTGAATAAATCTGTTTCATCTGTAAAAAACAAACAAACACTTTATTGCATTGAAAACCATATCAAAACTGCATCATGATTGTTCTGATGTGGTTTTTACCACACTAAGGCCTCATGCACACGACCGTTGTGTGCATCCGTGGCCGTTGTGCCGTTTTCCGTTTTTTTTCACGGACCCATTGACTTTCGGAAATCGGAAAATGCACCGTTTGGCAGCCGCATCCGTGAGCCGTGTTTCCTGGCCGTGAAAAAAATATGACCTGTCCTATTTTTTTCACGGCCAACGGTTCACGGGCCCATTCAAGTCAATGGGTCCGTGAAAGAACACGGATGCACACAAGATTGGCATCCGTGTCCGTGATCCGTGGCCGTAGGTTTTAGTTTCATACAGACGGATCCGAAGATCCATCTGCATAAAAGCTTTTTCAGAGCTGAGTTTTCACTTCGTGAAAACTCAGATCCGACAGTATATTCTAACACAGAAGCGTTCCCATGGTGATGGGACGCTTCTAGTTAGAATACACTACAAACTGTGTACAAGACTGCCCCCTGCTGCCTGGCAGCACCCGATCTCTTACAGGGGGATATGATAGTGCGGCACCTGAAGGGGTTAATTGTACTATCATATCCCCCTGTAAGAGATCAGGGCTGCCAGGCAGCAGGGGGCAGACCCCCCCCCCCCCTCCCCAGTTTGAATATCATTGTGCGGCCCCCCCCTCCCCTGTTGTTAACTCGTTGGTGGCCAGTGTGCGCACCCCCCTCCCTCCCTCCCTCTATTGTTTTAATACATTGGGGCCAGTGTGCGCGCGCCCCCCCAACCCCCCCCCCTCCCTCCCTCTATTGTTTTAATACATTGGGGCCAGTGTGCGCACCCCCCCAACCTCCCTCTATTGTAATAATAGCATTGGGGCCAGTGTGCGCACCCCCCCCCCCCCGATCATCGGTGGCAGCGGAGTAGAAGATTTTCATACTTACCTGGCTGCTGGCTGCTGCGATGTCTGCGTCCGGCCGGGAGCTCCTCCTACTGGTAAGTGACAGCAATGCGCCGCACAGACCTGTCACTTACCAGTAGGAGGAGCTCCCGGCCGGACACAGAGATCGCAGCAGCAAGCAGCCAGGTAAGTATGAATCTTCTACTCCGCTGCCACCGATGATCGGGGGGGGGGGGGGGGGGCACACTGGCCCCAATGCTATTATTACAATAGAGGGAGGGAGGGGGGGGGGGTTGGGGGGGCGCGCACACTGGCCCCAATGCTATTATTACAATAGAGGGAGGGAGGGGGGTGCGCACACTGGCCACCAACGAGTTAACAACAGGGGAGGGGGGGCCCACTGGCCACCAATGAGTTAAAAACAGGGGGGGGGGGTCTGCCCCCTGCTGCCTGGCAGCACACTGGCCCCAATGCTATTATTACAATAGAGGGAGGGAGGGAGGGGGGTGCGCACACTGGCCACCAACGAGTTAACAACAGGGGAGGGGGGGCCCACTGGCCACCAATGAGTTAAAAACAGGGGGGGGGGGTCTGCCCCCTGCTGCCTGGCAGCACCTGCCAGGCAGCAGGGGACAGTCATGTACACAGTTTTTTTGTATATTCTAACCTGAAGCGTCTCCATCACCATGGGAACGCCTCTGTGTTAGAATATACTGTCGGAAATGAGTTTCACGATGTAGCTCATATCCGACAGTATATTCTAACATAGAGGCGTTCCCATGGTGATGGGGACGCTACAAGTTAAAATATACCATCGGATTGGAGAAAAATCCAATCCGATGGTATAACAGAACTCCAGACTTTACATTGAAAGTCAATGGGGACGGATCCGTTTGAAATGGCACCATATTGTGTCAACATCAAACGGATCCGTCCCCATTGACTTGCATTGTAATTCAGGACGGATCCGTTTGGCTCCGCACGGCCAGGCGGACACCAAAATGACTTTTTTTTCATGTCCGTAGATCCTCCAAAAATCAAGGAAGACCCACGGACGGAAAAACGGTCACGGATCACGGACCAACGGAACCCCGTTTTGCGGACCGTGAAAAAAAACGTCCGTGTGCATGAGGCCTAAAGCTGCTACATGTGAGCATACCCTAAGGACTCTTTTACAGGAGAGTGTGCAGTCTGGAAATCGCGCTCCATGTGTGAGCGTGATCTTCCGTTCTCGACACTGCTCGTCTTGCAGGAGTGCACAGCATTATACTGATTTATAATGCTATGTGCCTCTGCATGACCTTCCTTCTACATGATCATGCTGTCATAACGCTGCTACTATGATTCTGTAGCAATAAGGTCATCCAGAGGCACATAAGAATATAAATCATGATAATGCCGTACGCTCCTGAAAGACGAACAAGTGTTGAGAATGGAAGATCATGCTCAGACAGGGAGCGTGATTTCAGGACTACACAAGCTCATGTGAAAGAGCCCTAAATCTGTCAAGATGGAATGTCACCTACTGAAGAATCACATTACATGCTGCCCCCAGAATTCTATGGAGAGGTGAAGGGTGAGGAGTGAGCTGTTAATACTAGTAGTACACAGTTTGAAGGTTTAAAGGGAGTTTGTCACCAGGAAATTCACTGTTAAACCAGTCACCATGCCTTATAGGGCTAGTCCAGCTCAGCGTAACAATACAATTCACTTAAGGTCCTTTTACATGCACAGATGTGTCAGGTAGTTTTCAGGAACGAAGCAGACATTCCTAATAATTGTTTGATCTTCAATGGAGATAAGGGCTGCATTTGCAACACGTCAGACCTGCAGGGTATGACGAAGTGAGGTCACAGTTATGGGCAATCGAGGGTACTCACTATATTTGAAGAACCCTGGGCAGGCGCGTGGCAGTGAAGGAGAGGTAGAGACGGTTCCTCTGGGGCACGCTCTGTAGATAGGGACCAGGCCTGATGGTGGATGAGGTGCCCTGGATGTTACAGGTATTTTGTGTGCCTGGGGCAAGGTCCCTGTGGTATTCGTGACGCCAGTGCCTTTGGACGGTGGCACGCCGGTTGGTGGTTGGAATGATGAAGGTACACAAGTATATAGTGAACCAAAACGTAACTTTACTGAACAATCCAACTTTGTACAGCAGGTGTAGCACAGTCTTTATAATACAGTTCCACAAGGGGGCTTATTCACAATATGGCAGGCAATAGTCATGCAAGATACGCTGAGGGTAAATTCCACAAGCACTCAGCAGCAGGTTGTACCTTTCTCAGAATCAATGTACACTGTCCTTTTTAGAACTCCTGCTCTGGCTTTATATCTCCCAAGGCCCAGATGCCTAAAAGGGTGGCTTAAATCCTTGGTTACTGACTTCCTCAGGTATTATACTTCTTGCTGCACTGTCTAAAGGTCCTCTGCCCATCAGGGTCACTTTGCTTACCCTGGGTCGCCTCCTCCTATCAGGTGGATAACTGTAGGTTTCTCCCAGGAGGTTGGATCCTGCAACTGGGGTATCTTCAGAGCTAACTTAGGCTCTCTTGTTCTCAGGCAGGCTGGAGCTTCTCAACAGCCTCCTGGACATCACTAGCAGCCAGGGCTATCCAGCTGCATGTCAGGAGCAGGCTTCTTAACCTCTGTCTTCTCAGACTCCTGACTCTGCACTCCCTCTCCCTGTCTGGGCCTGGACATTTATACTAGGGGCTCCCTATCTCCCTCTAGTGTCTGGGATGTCTAACTACACCCAACTAGGCCTGCTATTGCATCATACAGGGGTACATTGCATGTAAAAACACATTAAAACATACATTAAATGCAGAATTAAATATGACATTCCTGTTCCTTGTGAGTAGGAGTAACGCGCACACCAATTGACCCTTGTGTAGTGCCCACCCCTACCTAGTGGGACACTACATACCCCCACGCTATAACGTTGCCCGTCCTCAGCGCAACATGGAGGGTCCCTGCACAGCTGGATACTGCACCTGTAATAGGGAAAATAAAGCAAAGCAGGAAAACACATCTACATTTGCAAAATATACATTATATGCATACATCAGGCAGTTCCACTGGATTAGGAGCAAGTAATGGTGAAAAGGGGCGTCGTTCTCTTCTCTCAGGATAAAAACAATGGGAACAGGGGCGCTGACCTGGCACAGCGTAACAATAAATACCAGGATAGTCCATAATAATACTCTTAAGTGCAAATTGTCCATAATAGAACAGTTGTAGTCCATGGAAAATGTAAAAACATTAAATAACAGTTCTTGGAGGCTCAAAGCATTTAAAATGAGTCCGTACCCAGGTTCTTTTCTTTTTGTTTAATCCACAGCTAAGTAAAGATATAGGCAAAGAAGGCTATAAAGTGTAGCAAGAATCACAGAGGCTCGCACGAGGTGGAGTCCATCTCTGGGCACAATACTTTAAAATAGTAGCAAAATCTCAGAGGCTCATGTGCATTTGAGTCTATCCCTGGGCCCAATACTTGAAATTCAAGTTGCACAATAAAATAGCAGCACATAAAATAGTCTACATTATTTAAATAGCATACATATAGAAATAAGTGCTGTAATACCCTTAATCAACCTGAAAAGGGGGTTAAAGGGTTAAAAGGTGCAACATGAAAACAGGCACAACTGGGTTTTCACTCTGAGAAAGCAGGCAGGAGGTCCTGTAAATAAGATGGCCTTGCTGCACGTGGTATTTCAGTGGCTTGCCGCCTCCACTGAGCCGTGGGTAACTGGCAGCAGCAACAGAGGGCCAAAACAACGAAGGACTCCTGTCCTGAAAGGGTTAAATCTTCTTTAGGATCCCTTGGCAAAATAAATCAACCATCAAGTGCCTAGCAGGCCAATTCACAGGGGCATGTCATATCCACTTTGCATTTCAGTGGTGCTCCCTGGCTCCATTTGTATATTGGGCCTGTATTGAGATTCAACAGATGGATGTGCCCACAACACAGTATTGGGGGGCAACTGTAACATAAACGGACCCCTAATAGGCCCCATAGGCCTAGGGGTGATCAAAGTCGCTGACCGCACCGGAGCAGGCATAACAATCGTGGGCTGCTGCACTGGCCTGGGTACCGCTGCTGCAAGCGGTCCGGTGGGTTCTGGAACGACTGGCTCTGTGCGCCGGTGCACAGCATAAGAAGGCCTCACCGCAGGTGCCGATACTAAGGAGGGACGGCTGGAAGGTACAGGTACTCTCACCTTAGACCCGGAGACGTCCGAGTCCTTACGTCCTCTTTCTTGTAGGTCAGGTAGAGTCCGGATCCTGGCGGAGGCAATCTGGCGTAGCTCCCGTAGCTTTAACTCCAGCCGCACAATCTGGTCGTCCAGGCTTTCGGAGTCGGGATCGCTGGTCTCCGCTGTCGCCGTCGGCACTTGGAAGGTGGGTGGTTCGTCCTGCGCAGCCGCTGCAGGTTCAGGTGAGGCGTCCGCTTTCCTCCCTCTGCGGATATTCTCCAGGGCAGCTCGGAATCTCTCTGCATCCTGAAGTTCACGTACGGTTTTCTCCCTGCGAGGCAACTCAGGTGAGGGCCATGGGCTAACCCTCTTCTCCACCACTGTTGGCTGCCAAAATACGTTCGGGCCAATGAAGGAGCCCCTTTCTTGGAAAGCATGATGGGCCGGTTCCGGAGAGCACATAGGTTCTTGCTCGCAGCCAGGGTGGTCCTCATCAAGGTCCCAGTCCTCCGATTTCTTTTTCGGACGGGACACGGCAGTGGCGTAGGGGCCTCGCAGGCCCTCAGCAGGGGTAAATTCAACCTCCTCCTCCTCGCGGAGGTTATGTAGACGTTCTGGGAGGTAGCTCCGCTTGACGGACCTCCTGTTGACATATAAGTCTCGTCCAGTCAGGTAGTCTTTTATAAAACCGAAGCCTCGGTCCTTGTCAAAGGCCACAACCAACCCCATTCTCCTTTCCAGGCGGGGTTGGGTGTCAGTGTGGCACTCGTGAACGGTCTTTGCCAGTTCCTCGTAGTAAATTTTGGTTTTAGTCGTTTTCTTTATTGCGGCCTCCCGGATCTCTGCCATTAGAGCTGACCACTTGAACGAGGGCTGGAAGAAGTCTCTCCAGGAGCCATAATAGGTCTCCGGTTGCGTCCTCGGTGGCGGGCAGGCGGGTCTCTCCGGTCCCGGAGAGTAGGCCGGTGGAGCGTCCTCTTGCTCAACACCAGTCATATTCATGTTTAATAAATCAGGCGTGGACATATCAGCAGGAAAGTCCTCCCTCCTCAACATGCTCGATCCTTCTCTGGAGAGTGACAGGGTGGCGCCAATAAGTTCAGACAGATCCTCCCATTGCACTGGGAGGCCGCCCCCCAGGTACTCCAGTATGGGGGAGGCGGAGTCCATTACAGCAGACATGCAAATGTCCAGACAGGGCGGAGGCGCCAGCATACAGCCTTCCCGCACTTTTAGCAGAAGGCGCCAATTTTTACCGCCAATTTAGGATGAAGATGACGCAGCAAACAATTTCAATCAAGCTAAGCGGCCATCTTTGAGCAGAATAGCTGTCTATTTACTGACAGCAAGCAGTGGCTTAAATAAGCAGAAAACAGTCCATACAATGCAATCTTCACACCGCAAATATTACAGTTCACTTTGGCCCAGCAATTTTCAATAAAACAATTGGGGCATGTCACTTTAAGACAATTTTCAGCACACAGTTTTTAAATCCGCAATGGCGCAGGAATATTCGGATCCTGTTCGTGACACCAATTTATGCAACACGCCAGACCTGCAGGGTATGACGAAGTGAGGTCACAGTTATGGGCAATCGAGGGTACTTTGAAGAACCCTGGGCAGGCGCGTGGCAGTGAAGGAGAGGTAGAGACGGTTCCTCTGGGGCACGCTCTGTAGATAGGGACCAGGCCTGATGGTGGATGAGGTGCCCTGAATGTTACAGGTATTTTGTGTGCCTGGGGCAAGGTCCCTGTGGTATTCGTGACGCCAGTGCCTTTGGACGGTGGCACGCCGGTTGGTGGTTGGAATGATGAAGGTACACAAGTATATAGTGAACCAAAACGTAACTTTACTGAACAATCCAACTTTGTACAGCAGGTGTAGCACAGTCTTTATAGTACAGTTCCACAAGGGGGCTTATTTACAATATGGCAGGCAATAGTCATGCAAGATACGCTGAGGGTAAATTCCACAAGCACTCAGCAGCAGGTTGTACCTTTCTCAGAATCAATGTACACTGTCCTTTTTAGAACTCCTGCTCTGGCTTTATATCTCCCAAGGCCCGGATGCCTAAAAGGGTGGCTTAAATCCTTGGTTACTGACTTCCTCAGGTATTATACTTCTTGCTGCACTGTCTAAAGGTCCTCTGCCCATCAGGGTCACTTTGCTTACCCTGGGTCGCCTCCTCCTATCAGGTGGATAACTGTAGGTTTCTCCCAGGAGGTTGGATCCTGCAACTGGGGTATCTTCAGAGCTAACTTAGGCTCTCTTGTTCTCAGGCAGGCTGGAGCTTCTCAACAGCCTCCTGGACATCACTAGCAGCCAGGGCTATCCAGCTGCATGTCAGGAGCAGGCTTCTTAACCTCTGTCTTCTCAGACTCCTGACTCTGCACTCCCTCTCCCTGTCTGGGCCTGGACATTTATACTAGGGGCTCCCTATCTCCCTCTAGTGTCTGGGATGTCTAACTACACCCAACTAGGCCTGCTATTGCATCATACAGGGGTACATTGCATGTAAAAACACATTAAAACATACATTAAATGCAGAATTAAATATGACATTCCTGTTCCTTGTGAGTAGGAGTAACGCGCACACCAATTGACCCTTGTGTAGTGCCCACCCTTACCTAGTGGGACACTACACATTTACTTGCAGAAATTACCTCTGCTGTATGGGGACAAGCAATCACTAAAGAAATTGCTTGCCCCATAGAGAATCATTGTTCCTGGGCAGCAGATCATCATTTAAAGGATAACTGTCATATTTTCACTCATATATGTGAAAATATGTCATATATGTTGTTGCTGCTGTGGTGATAATCCATAATCACTAATTATTGTGTTCACATACCACTTGTTTAATAAGATTCCGTCCATAGCAACCGCTCCTCACAAGACTTCTTTCTGACTAGCTTCTCAAGATGGCCGCCGATGCCCTTACCCTGAGGCTAAGACCTCCCTCCCTAACTACCCAGAACTAATTCGGCTCATCTGGGGAACGCGCAGCCTCACCCCAACCAATCGGCTTTCTCCAGACTTAAACACGCCCTCTTCCTCCTGAGTAATCGCGAATTATTATCGCAAATATTCTAAACGCAAATTTTTATTGCGAATATAGGCACTATCCCGGTCCCATGGGAGCGCGTGCACAGCTTTCGGGACTGCCCACTACTACATCCTCCGTCTCCGTCAGGCACCATGGGGATAAGGGGAGGTGCACTATTGGGGCACGATATAGGAGTATTTTATACTGGCGCAAATAATAGGGCACTATGGGGATCTTGTCTCAACTGGGGGCACTAAAAGTTTTTGAGGACACACAGTAAGGGGCATTGGCACACATTATGAGGGTACTATGGGGACATTGGCTCTACAGGGGGCACTGAGAGGAGGTATTTTTTATACTGCCACACAACAGGGCACTTTTATTTTTACTGTAACACATTATAAAGAGAATTATTACTACCAGGGGGATTATGGTAGGCTTTATTACAGTTGAGGGACTATGAGGAACTTGAATACTAGTATGAGCACTATGGGAGTATTATTACTTCTGGGACACAGTGGGATTTTATTACTGTAGGGGCACTATTACTATGTGCTGTCTGGTAGATAATTATTTCTATTGGTGGGACTTTGGATAGCACTGTTACTGTGGGGGGCACCCTGACACGATATCAGCTTAGAACAGTTATTTTTGGGGAACATTATGTTCACACTATTAGTGTCAGGGACACTGTTTCCTGGGCACAGTTATTTTTTAGGACACTGTGTGCCAATAATGATTGAAGGGGAACTATCTGTGTGTAACCTGTATAGGGAGCACAGTGGGCACAGTATTGGGGGTGGCAGGATGGGGTGTTCAGAAGGTGGGAGGATGATGGAAAAGTAGGAAACTAAGATGTCTGTTTTTCACACTCTGCAGAGAGAAGAGATGGCTGAAAAATCATCATGGCGGTGTGGTCTGAAAGGAGAAGATGATGACAGAGAACATCTACATCAAAGGAGACATCACTGGATGTACGAGGTATGTGGACCTGTATTAGGCTACTTTCACATCTGTGCTAGTGATTCTGGCAGTCTGTTCCAGCAGAGAACTGACTGCTGGAATTCACTGGATCCAGCACTGCTGGATGCAGACGGAATGCCCGCCGGCCCTATTGACTATAATGGGGTACGGCAGAGATCCGGCCACAATCTGGCAAAAATGCTGAGAATCAGCGGGACTGCATACTACGGTTTATGTCCGTCCGATTCCTTGCATTTTCAGCCGGAACGTAGTGTTGCAGGTGTGAAAGTAGCCTTACCCTGTATGTTTTGTATTGCTCTAAGTAATGTTAGGACGGAATAGGTTAGGTTGCAAATTTGGCACATTGTTTGCACAGGGGCCCTCTGCTGTCTGTGTCCGCCCCTGAGTTTTGACATAGCCTAATTATGGTATTACCTTGTAGGGCGTCCCCTACTAATGCCATGGGTGTTTTTTTTTTTTTAAAAAGCCCCCCGTTTGTCTGCTGTGCCCCCCCCCCCCCGATGATTTGGCCCGCTGTATTATAATGAGCAGTATACTCGCAATGGGGAGGAGACTTAGTCTTCTGCTGTGGGCGTCTCCTTCTGCCTGGCTGTGAGCGCGATCCAACCAGAGCGGATCGCACACAGCCCAGGGAGAAGGGAGCTCAAGTTCTCGCAAAATTCCTTCTTTCTGGCTGCGAGCGATCCGCTCCCACAGCAGAAGACTGGGTCTCTTCCCCATTGCGAGTATACTGCTTATTATAATACAGCGCGCCAAATCATCGGGGGGCCACAGCGGACGAACGGCAGGGGGAGGGGGGCTTTTGAAAAAAAAAAAAAAACACACCCATGGCATCAGTAGTAATACCATACAAGGTAATACCATAATTAGCCTATGTCAAAACTGATGAAAGGTCCTCTTTAACCCCTTATGAACCGGGCTCATTTTCACCTTAAGGACCAGGCCATTTCTTGCAAATCTGACCAGTGTCACTTTATGTGTGAATAACTTTAAAAAGTTTTTACTTATCCAGGCCATTGTTTTTTCGTCACATATTGTACTTCATGACACTGGTAAAATGGAGTAAAAAAAATCCTTTTTATTTATAAAAAAAATACAAAATTGACAAAAAAAATTGAAAAATTGAAAAATTTGCAAGTTTCAATTTCTCTACTTCTATAATACATAGTAATACCTCCAAAAGTAGTAATTACTTTACATTCCCAATATGTCTACTTCATGTTTGGATCATTTTGGGAATGCCATTACAAGGCTTAGAAGTTTAGAAGCAAATCTTGAAATTTTCCAAAACCCACTTTTTGAGGACCAGTTGAGGTCTGAAGACACTTTGTGAGGCTTAAGTAATAGGAACCACCCAGAAATGACCCCATTCTAGAAACTACACCCCTCAAGGCAGGCATCTCAAACTGCGGCCCTCCAGCTGTTGCAAAACTACAACTCCCACAATGCCCGTCTGTAGGCTGATACCTGTAGGCTGTACGGGCATGCTGGGAGTTGAAGTTTTGCAACAGCTGGAGGGCCGCAGTTTGAGATCCCTGCCTCAAGGTATTCAAAACTGATTTTACAAACTTTGTTAACCCTTTAGGTGTTCCACAAGACTTATTGGCAAATGGAGATGAAATTTCAGAATTTAGATTTTAAAATTTCCATTTTAATCAATTTTTTCTAGTAACAAAGCAAGGGTTAACAGCCAAACAAAACTCAACATTTATTGTCCTGATTCTGTAGTTTATAGAAACACCCCATATGTGGTCGTAAACTACTGTACGGGCACACGGCAGTGCGTAGGAGGAAAGTAGCGCCATGTGGTTTTTGGAAGGCAGATTTTTGCTGGACTGGTTTATTTACACCATGTACCATTTCATTTGAAGCCCCCCTGCTGCACCCCTAGAGTGGAAACTCCATAAAAGTGACCCCATTTTGGAAACTACAGAAACTACAGGATAAGGTGGCAGTTTTGTTGGCACTATTTTTAGGGTACATATGATTTTTGGTTGCTCTATATTACATTTTATAAGGCAAGGTTACAAAAAATTGAAATTTTATCTCCATTTGCCAATAACTCTCGTGGAACACCTAAAGGGTTAACAAAGTTTGTAAAATCAGTTTTGAATACCTTGAGGGGTGTAGTTTCTTAGATGTCTGGAGTTTCTACTATAGGAGTGCATCAGGGGGGGCTTCAAATGGGACATGGTGTAAATAAACCAGTCCAGCAAAATCTGCCTTCCAAAAACCATATGGGGTTCCTTTCCTTCGTTTAGTCATACAGCAGTTTACGACCACATATGGGGTGTTTCTGTAAACTGCAGAAATAAATATTAAGTTTTGTTCGACTGTTAACCCTTGCTTTGTTACTGGAAAAAATAGAATAAAATTGAAAATTTGCCCAAAAATTGCTGTTTTGGCACAGTTTTTATTTTTTGGGACTGTGTTCATTTCAGGGGTTAGGTCATGGGGTATTTTTATAGAGCAGATTCTTACAGACGCGGCAATACCTAATATGTCTACTTTTTAAAATGTATTTAGGTTTTACGCTATAATATCCTTTTTTAAACAAAAAAAAACATTTTAATATCTCCATAGTCTAAGAGTCCGTTTTTTTGGGGGGCCGATTGTCTTAGGTAGGGGCTCATTTTTTGCGGGATGAGAGGACGGTTTTATTGGCACTATTTTGGGGGTGCATATGACTTTTTGATCGCTTGCTATTACACTTTTTGTGATGTAAGGTGCCAAAAAATGGATTTTTTTTTTCCTGACTGTGTTCATCTGAGGGGTTAGGTCATGGGGTATTTTTATAGTTCAGGTTCTTACGGACATGATGATAGCTAATATGTCTACTTTATTTATTTTAGTTTTACAAAATAATATCATTTTAGAAAAATAATAATTTTTGTTTTAGTGTCTCCAAAGTTGGAGAGCTATATATATTTTTTTGGGGTGATTAAAAATTTAGTACTCCATGGAAGTGTGGTACTCCCCGAAGCAACCGTCAATGCAGAGGCCCGGATGATCGGGGCATGTGTCACACTGAGTGGTGGTATCCTTCCGTATCCCCCTCCTGTGACACACTGCACCTTTTTTGGGGACCATCCCTTCTTTCTAGTATGGGGGACCACACCTGGAAAGTGTTGGCCAGGGACGATCCGGGCACCTCCAGTTCCCGAGGTACTCCGGCCTGCTCTTTCACGGTCAGAAAAGATAAGGTCTTTGCGGACTGCCTCATAGAACTGCAGGAATCTCCCTGTGTTGCCAGCGCACTGGGACAGCACAAAAGAGTTGTACAAGGCAACCTGTACCAAGTAGACTGCAACTTTTTTGTACCATACCCAGGTTTTGCGCATGGCGTCATATGGCTTGAGGACTTGATCAGAGATCAACTCATCCCATATAGCAATTGTAGTCGACGATACAATCGGGCTTGAGGACCGTTGCCACGATACCTCGCACAGGGACAGGGGTGATGCCGTTACCGTAAATTGTGGACAGCATAAGGACATCCCTCTTGTCCTTATATCTGACCAGCAACAGGTTTCCACTGGTAAGGGCACGGGTCTCACTCCTGGTGATAGATACCTGGCGGGGGTAGGTAGGGAGGCCGCATAAATTTTTCCGCGCTGTCCCGCAAGCGGACGTGGATCTGGCGGCGAGCGACTGGAACAAGGAGATACTACAGGGAGTGCAGAATTATTAGGCAAATGAGTATTTTGACCACATCATCCTCTTTATGCATGTTGTCTTACTCCAAGCTGTATAGGCTCAAAAGCCTACTACCAATTAAGCATAATAGGTGATGTGCATCTCTGTAATGAGAAGGGGTGTGGTCTAATGACATCAACACCCTATATCAGGTGTGCATAATTATTAGGCAACTTCCTTTCCTTTGGCAAATTGGGTCAAAAGAAGGACTTGACAGGCTCAGAAAAGTCAAAAATAGTGAGATATCTTGCAGAGGGATGCAGCACTCTTAAAATTGCAAAGCTTCTGAAGCGTGATCATCGAACAATCAAGCGTTTCATTCAACATAGTCAACAGGGTCGCAAGAAGCGTGTGGAAAAACCAAGGCGCAAAATAACTGCCCATGAACTGAGAAAAGTCAAGCGTGCAGCTGCCAAGATGCCACTTGCCACCAGTTTGGCCATATTTCAGAGCTGCAACATCACTGGAGTGCCCAAAAGCACAAGGTGTGCAATACTCAGAGACATGGCCAAGGTAAGAAAGGCTGAAAGACGACCACCACTGAACAAGACACACAAGCTGAAACGTCAAGACTGGGCCAAGAAATATCTCAAGACTGATTTTTCTAAGGTTTTATGGACTGATGAAATGAGAGTGAGTCTTGATGGGCCGGGTGGATGGGCCCGTGGCTGGATTGGTAAAGGGCAGAGAGCTCCAGTCCGACTCAGATGCCAGCAAGGTGGAGGTGGAGTACTGCTTTGGGCTGGTATCATCAAAGATGAGCTTGTGGGGCCTTTTCGGGTTGAGGATGGAGTCAAGCTCAACTCCCAGTCCTACTGCCAGTTTCTGGAAGACACCTTCTTCAAGCAGTGGTACAGGAAGAAGTCTGCATCCTTCAAGAAAAACATGATTTTCATGCAGGACAATGCTCCATCACACGCGTCCAAGTACTCCACAGCGTGGCTGGCAAGAAAGGGTATAAAAGAAAAAAATCTAATGACATGGCCTCCTTGTTCACCTGATCTGAACCCCATTGAGAACCTGGGGTCCATCATCAAATGTGAGAATTACAAGGAGGGAAAACAGTACACCTCTCTGAACAGTGTCTGGGAGGCTGTGGTTGCTGCTGCACGCAATGTTGATGGTGAACAGATCAAAACACTGACAGAATCCATGGATGGCAGGCTTTTGAGTGTCCTTGCAAAGAAAGGTGGCTATATTGGTAACTGATTTGTTTTTGTTTTGTTTTTGAATGTCAGAAATGTATATTGTGAATGTTGAGATGTTATATTGGTTTCACTGGTAAAAATAAATAATTGAAATGGGTATATATTTGTTTTTTGTTAAGTTGCCTAATAATTATGCACAGTAATAGTCACCTGCACACACAGATATCCCCCTAAAATAGCTAAAACTAAAAACAAACTAAAAACTACTTCCAAAAATATTCAGCTTTGATATTAATGAGTTTTTTGGGTTCATTGAGAACATGGTTGTTGTTCAATAATAAAATTAATCCTCAAAAATACAACTTGCCTAATAATTCTGCACTCCCTGTAGTATAAAAGTTATCCACGTACAGGTGGTAACCCTTATCTAGCAGTGGGTGCATAAGGTCCCACACAAGTTTCCCGCTAACACCCAGAGTGGGGGGACATTCTGGGGGTTCAATACGGGAATCTCTCCCCTCGTACAAATGAAACTTGTAAGTGTACCCTGAGGTACTCTCACAAAGTTTGTACAGCTTCACGCCATACCTCGACAGCTTAGAGGGAAAATGCAGGTGGAAAATGAGTCTCCCCTTGAAAGCAATGAGAGACTCATCAACAGCGACCTCCCTTCCGGGTACATAGGCCTCCAAAAATTTGGCCCCAAAGTGATCGATGGGCGGTCATAGGCATTTCCGAATGGCCTCGAAACGGGAACGTGTCATGGCCATACAGTAGATTGGGGTCTGGTAGAGGACTTCCCCACTCCAGTACTGCCTGACACTGGGTTTTTTGACTAGGCCCATGTGCAGCACAAGGCCCCAAAACGTCCTAATCTCGGCTGCACTGACCGGAGTCCAGCCACCGGACCTAGCCAAAAAGGAGTCCGGGTGTTGAGCAATGAACTGTTGGGCGTACAAGTTCGTTTGCTCCACCATCAGATTCACAAGTCACTGAAAAAAAAACAACTAAAACAGTCATATTCAGTGAAGCCCACAGTGGGAATCTGGATTCCTGGTTGGCCAACAAAATCAGGAATCATGGGCTCAAAATCCTCTGGGGTACACCATGCAAGTTCACTGGTAGGGGGCTCAGGTGGACTTATCTGGTGGGCCAGAAAACTAGTACGAGCCCCAGAGCTGCTCGTACTAGTGTAGGCCACAGGGTCCCTGGCATGGGGGTCCCCTTTCTCCGCCGCCTTGGGGGCTCATCATCATCACTAGATGATGAGGGGGACGCGGATGACAAGAGGAAAGTGGGGTCATCCTCGTCCTCACTGGGGCTCTCGGATTCGGGGGCAAGCAGGGCGTATGCCTCCTCGGCCGAGAACGTCCGGCAGGCCATAGGGGAGTGTGTGTATGCGTGTGTGTGTGGAAAACTTTTTTTAGTGTGCGTGTGTGTGTGTGTGTGAGGGATGGCCCCAAAAAAATGTAAAAAAAATAAGTCAGCATACGCAAAAAAATTAAATAAAATGCTTGCGCACCCAAAAATTTGTGTGGGGGGGTGGGGCAAGCTGCCGCACCCCTGGGGGGTCTAGGGTCACACAGCTAAGTGTGGACCCCAGACACCCAATCAGGGTGATGCCGAAAAAAAAAAAAAAATTGCCCCTAAACTCTCCCTGCTTAATCTAAGCTGTCCCTAGGTACCTTTTTAGTGCCAGATGGCAATGTGGTGGCGATGAGGGGTGCTGGGCTCAAAGATCCACGAGGCTCCTCTCTCCACGGCTCCAGGACGCAGTGTGGAGAAGAGCAGAGCTGGGGGAAGTTAACCCCCGCCCACCTGGGGGAAGTTATCACACCACCGATCACCATCCTATTCCGGGTTATCGGAGACCCGAATAACCCGGAAACGCAGCAAACCGCATGTCTGAATTGACCTGCGGTTTGCTGCGATTGCAAATACGGGGGGGGGGGGGGGGTGATTGGAAATTCTTAAGTATCGGGACATCAGGGCGTACGGTTAAAGAAAATCTGTCACCATGATAATCGCAATTGAAGTAAAGCCTATTAGCACTTAGTACCTTATTTCAAGATATGCCTTTGTTCCAGCAATAGATGTCAATTTATTTGGTATGCAAATGAGCCAGTAAAGGTGCCCAGAGGGGTGTCACTCTTGCAGGAAGGAGCCCAGACACGCCCCCTGCCACAATGTGTCCACCCTCAAAAGACGAACTTAAAACCCGCCCCACCCTCTTCACACCCCTGAGCCGACAGGGATTGAAAAAATGAAGGTAAAAAATCAACTTCTCTCAGCTGCTGGAGTGGGAAGGAGGGCGACTTTCTCCCTGCAGCTCATACTCAGACAGCACAGTGAAAAATGAAAATATGGAAACGGAAGGCATACGGAGTACCTTCCATTTTTTTTGCAGATCCATTGAAATTAATGGTTCAGTATATGGAACGAAAAAAACGGAACGGAAACTGAAAAAGAAATGTTCGTGTGCAAGAGGCCTTAGAGTGAGCTGTTCAAAAGGCCACGCCCCCTCCCACTTCTTAGCCGACAGGGATTGAAAAAATGAAGTTAAAAATCAACTTCTAGGTCCTGCTGTGCCACGCCCCTGATTTCGGTAGGCCACGCCCCCTCCCACTTCTCAGCTGACAGGGATTGAAAAAATGAAGTTAAAAATCAACTTCTGTCAGCTGCAGAGATGGGAGTGAGGGTGTCTTTCTCCCTGCAGCTCACACTCAGACAGCACAGTGCTGCTGTCTTAGAGTGAACTGTTTAAAAGGACAGGCCCCCCGCTCCAGTAAGGGCCACTGTTAAGGGGGCGGGTCCCTGTGGAAGTCACTGTCAAGGGGGTGGTATGCTGTGAAACTCACTGTTAAAGGTGAAGGCTGCTGTAAAGGTCAAAGTTAAGGGGATGGGCTGCTGTGGAAGTCCAACTTTAAGGAACGAGGCACTGTGGGGGGGGGGCAGTGTGCTGTAGATGTCACGGTTATAGTGGATAGTGTTGATATCTTAACGACACACACAAACATGAACTGAAATAGATTAAATATACCCGAGTGAAGCCGGGTCCTTCAGCTAGTAGATAATAAAATCACAAATGCAAATAATTGTTATACGTTTTTATTTCCTCTGAGAATTCAAGACACAATCATCTTGCCAGCTTCAAGCGCAGGATATAAGACTGTTAGTAGTCATTATATGCTACCCTTTCAAAACATGTCATCATAGTTTAATTTCCTAGTATCGGATTCCATAATACATGACAGAGTTGTCCCATAGAATACTATAGGTAAAGCCTTGCATGTTGGAGTATGGTTAAAGTGGACAGTCTTATAACACTTTGACATAGCAGTCGTCTGGGCAGCATTTTTCATCAGGAGTGGATAAACAGGAACAAAGTTTAAAGGGTAACTGTCATATTTATTTTATTTGCTAGTTTATTAGAGCTAGGCATGTATACCTGAGTTAGTCTGTCAATGATTGTCAAAAGATCCATAATTACCTTATAATAACAGCTTTTATTAATGTCCTCTGTCCTTTTCCACTGCCCTCTTAAAAGACCGTTGCTATGCCTTGTCTGTCTTCCCTTTAGTGTAAACAGAAGACAGGCGGGCGGTCCTTCACACTGCATGCCTGCATTAGGCTTCAGAGTAAGGAGGCGTGTCTTTGAGTAATCCAATCTGATTGGCTGGAAGAAAGCTGTTGGCTACAGCAAGTGTGTATGGGAAGTGAGGGAAAGCAGTTTTGGCCTCAGAGAACTGGCAGAGGAGCCATCTTAAGAAGGTCATCATATTGTAAATGTTTAAACAGCCGTAACTAAGGGAAAAACTCAAGGAAAACAGTGGTATGTGAAGAAACTAAAGATTGCTTTATGCATAATGCTGCTGCAGCAGTAACATATGCTAAAATGAAATTTTATGAAAACATGACAGTTACACTTTAATGGAAAGATTTGTGTTTTGGAGCCACTTCTGATTTTGGATTACAAATACTGAAGCAAAATACTGACCAGGATACTGCCGTGTGAGGGTGGCCTTAGATACACATTAGTATCAACATTATGTTAAAGGAAACCTGTGAGGTCATTTTACAACCCTAGATCGCCAATATGTCTTATTTTACTACTTGACTCGATAAGCTTTCCAGCCGTGCCACAGGGAGCAAAACAGATAACTTTAATTTTTAAAACAGCACACAACGTAAGTTAATGAACTGTAAAGAGGCAAGAAGGCATTCACACTGTATGGAAGAGTCATAATGTCCAACCCTGCCCCTCCAGTTTTGATTGACATCCTCCTAGTTGCTGTAGCCACCACTATGTGCCTTCAAATCTTGTACTGTAGCCTTGTACTTCCTGTGCATGTGCAGAGCAGCGAGATGTACTGTGATGAAGCTGGGCACTGTTCACATTGCTGGTCTGCGCATGCCTGGGCAGTACAAGGCAAAAGATTTGAAGCCTGGAGGAAAGATTGTGATGTCAAATAATAAGGCAAAGAGGGGTTTTCAGGTGGTAAAATTACCTGATAAGTTTCCTTTAACATAAGGCAGACACTGGTGGGTAATGTTATAATACTATAACAGACAATACTGTAGTACAATAAATATATATATTACTTTATAATCAGCAGCTTGGCCATGAGCATACTGGCATTTATATACCCACCTATAGCATATTCTGAGTGCAAGTTAGTCCACAGCTCTACTGAAAAGATGACATAAAAGGTATCAACTTAGTTCTGCGGACTTCCAATTTTTATATATCTCTTCTAATTTCTGACTTAACATGGCACAAAGATTTTTTCCCCGTATATAAATAGCACTAATTTGGGATCATAATGCCTTATAGCAAGCACCATATTCACATTTGGTGACTCTTCCACCAAGCTAGGAGGCTTTCATTTCCGCTTCCTGCTATATGATGGGAGGATAGTGACATTTTCCTACTTTTTTGACCTTCGACAACAATCACCTGATCGGTCTACTGCAGTTAAGTACTATAGACCAAAGGACATGAAAAAGTGCTACAGGAGGGACAGGGCAAGCCAGAATACAACAGAGCCTCACCTGCACAGCAGTTTTGAGAACCACTATTGCATTTCATCTACCGATTACAAAGTGGCAGATCATTGCTTTCACTAGATCAAAGCTATGTAGACATTATGGTATCTAATCTGGTTGATAACCATGCTTAGTTGTCAAACACCCTATTTCAGATACTGGGGTAGCCCCATGTTCCATTAAATTTCCTCCAGCACACTCATCATCACCCAAGAGACCCTGGAACATTTGACATTTACGTGTCAAAAGGGTTTTCCAATCCTCTGGATAGGTCATCAGTATCTGATTGGTGGGGATCTGACAACCAGGAGCCCCGCCAATCAGCTGTTTAAGAAGGCACTGGAGCTCCTGTGAGTGCCGCTGTCTTCTCGGTGCTCACCAAGCTTGGCATCACAGCTCAGCCTCATTCACTTCAATGTGGCTGAGCTGCTCCTAGGCCATGTGACTGATGAACATGTTGTCATTGGCCTAAGAAAAGCTGAGAGAAGGCCACAACACTACTGTGAGCTCTGGTGCCTTCTCAAACAGCTGATCGGCGGGGGTCCCTATCCTATCCTGAGGATAGGTCATCAGTTTTAAGGTCTCGGAAAACCCCTGTATAAAGCTTTATAGACCTTTAGCAGGGATATACAGGTTAGGTCATTCTCCCATTGAAAGCTTAAGTAAATAAATGGCTTAGACCATTTCCTGCAAGGAAGACTACCTGTGGGCACTGTGGACATGGCTGTTTTAGTAAATATTTGCATCCTCCATGAAATTATCCAGGAGCATTTTATTTTTTTTCCAACTGTGTTATGGCATTCTTCGGTTATTCCTCCTGGACATTTATGAATTGACACCTGGGTGTTACCATTTAACTTGACAATGGGGTGTCTCTCTGGATAGTCCGTGTGTATGGGGTGCTCTAAGGGTGTTACTTCATGAGAAATACATTTATTCACTACAACAAATAATGTAAGGGGAGGTGACAATTCATCTGTAAGTTATAGTATTTTCTACTGAAGGCGTACTTTTCCCTGAGTGCTCTTACACAGAGCTTGGAGGCATCTCCAGCTGCTATTAGGGTTAAAGGTGTTATGTAGAAGCTGCCAGCTCATCTCAGTGTCATGTTTTGGAGGTTAGTGTGGCTCATACACCTCGTCGCCCTTTAGTTTTCCGTCCTTTTGATGAAATTGGAAGTGGCTGAGAGGATTCTTGGGACTTCATCTCATTCTGCGGAATGGAAGGATGACTTCCTGGACTGTAATAAATAAAAAAAGTCACATATTATTCTTCATGATGTACAGCATACAGTGTACTAGCACATGACTTCTGTATCCTTTTTTATCTTTTCGAACCAAACCTAAGCTGGTTTTTTATGCGTTTCTGGTCCAGAAAATGTGTAAGGCTCTGTTCACTTTTTATAGAACTTATGACTAATCTTGAGAGAGTCCATTAATGTAATATCGCCTTTTGAAAAAAAATGTAAAACCTTTGCGTTGTGTTGCTATATTCTGACACCAGTAATGTTTTAAATTTTCAGTCGAGCTGTGTGAGGGCTTGCTTGTTTTTTGTTGGGCGAGCTGTAAATTTACTGGTATCATTTTGGAGAACATGTAACTTTCTGATAATCTAAATTACATTTTTTGTGAAGGTCAGGTGACTAAAAATGGCAATTCTAGCAATGTTTTTTTTTACCACGTTCACTGTGTGCGGTGAATAACATGAGATTTTAGTAAACCGGACATTTTTGGATGTGGCAATACCAATTATGTGTATTTTTCTTCTTTTTTTTTTCTTTAACTTTTTAGAAACTATTCAAACTGATGTCCCTTTGAACCAGTTACCTCTAGGTGCTCTAAAGGGTTAAAAAAAAATATCTACTGTACCTGAATAAAAATTACCCTCTTAACCATCTAGCTGTTGTGCCGGAGCTGAGCTTGGGCTGTGGGAAGAGTACTTAACTGTTCTACCCGAGTGGAAGGGGCTGCTTTAGTTGCTGATATCTCCTGATTCCAGGCTTTCATACAAGCCCAAAATATCACTGTTAGAAATAGAGTCAGGAATAATTCCGGTAAAACCTGCTTTTACTTTCAGCTGCATTCACTGCATCCTGATTTCTAACAGTGATATCTTCCCATGTACTGAAGATAATGCTGATATTCTGTAATTGCTTGGAATGCCAGCTTTCAAACAATACAAAGCCCATATCTGTAGCTGCTACCAAACCAGAGATATGGGCAGCCAAAGCAGCTGCCCCTTCCCTTCAGTCTGGATGAGGAGAGGGAGCGGTTGCAGAGCTGACACCCTGCAGGAGGAAAGAAAAAATATAAAAAAATATATAGAAATGTGGCATTATGATTATTGTAGTGACCCACATAAAAAAGTATGTTATTTTTACCACAAGGTGAATGCCATAAATAAAATTCCACAAAATAATGTAAAAATTGCAGTTTCTTTTAGCTTTCCCCCTAAAAATAAAAAAATAAGTTATTTATGACACTATATATACCCCATAATGGTTCCTAAAAAACCTAACTTTATCCAGCAAAGGAAAAAAAAAAAAAAGTTTTTTTAAAAGTTTTTTTTTTATAATTTTGAAGAAAAAAATTAAAAAGTTATGACTGCTTAAAAAAATATTTAAAAAAAGTTACATTTTGGGAGGGTTTTTCCAATTTTAATGTGACTGTTGGGAGGTTAACGGGGTTGTCCACGTCTATACTATTAATGGCCTATGGCCTATATAATTGCGAATAAGAACCTTTCGAAACGCGTCAACAGCCTGCATCAGAGAGAATTTGAGCCCTGTATTGTCTGTGAAAACTTGCGAAATAAAGAAGGAGAACTTGACACTTCAAAATAAGCGAGTGCTGGAGTCTAAATCATTCTAATTGTTGCTGTATTTATGGCCTACCCCCAAGAGCTTGTAACTGCAGAGCTGCTCCCATCAACTTCAAAGAAAGCAGTGCTGCAGTGACCAGCTCTGTCCACTACACAGAGCTGTATGGTTCCAGTGGTGACTTCCAGTGCCAGAAAGCAATTGCAACACAAGAGAGACATGTAGAATAGTGAAGCCTCTCTTCACACCGTTCCCAAATGAAATGGAAGCCTGAAGAGAGGCTTCACTATTCTACATGTCCCTATTGTCATGGCTTGCTGTAACTTGTGGCGGACCAGTGTTGTCCTTGGCAATTGCTGCCATGATATTAGTATTACATTGGTCATCCCTTGCAGCAGTTCCAGGATCCCTAAACCTATCTCCTAAGTCCTAATCTCTGTCCCTACCCTCCCCCTGTGCGGTTTCTCCAGACGCCAAGCCATCCATGAATGCTTTTAGTCCCAATTTTTTTTTGCCTTTTTTTCCTCCACCCCTGCCTGCACAAATGTTTTGTGTGTGCACTGACCAACATCTGTGCTCAGTTTTTGGCGCAGGGGGTATTTTTTTTCCATCAGTGCTCATTTTTTGGCAGTCTTTTTTTTGTTTTTCTGTACCCTGAACCAACTTTCCTGTGTGCATCACGCAGCCACTGAGCACTGACCAGTACATTTGCAAATCTCGTAGACCCATATTTTATTTCAAACTTGATGCCAGTAACACATCTTAAAGAAGCAGAGTCTCTCAAAAGCAAAGATCTGCAAAACTGCTTTTAAAATTACAGTACATCAACTACAGTACATAATATCAGCAAAAGACTCAAAGAACATGTGCACAAGAGACAAGGCTGACAATCAATACTGAATGCTTGTGATCTACGGGCCCTCAGGCAGCACTGCATTAAAACAAGGCATGATTCTGTATTGGAAATGACTGCATGGGCTCAGGAACACTTCCAGAAAACACTGTCTGTGATCACAGTTCATGCAATCCACAAATGCACGTTAAAGATGTATCATGCAAAGAAGAAGCCACGTTACCACTCCAGAAACTCTGCCATCTTCTCTGGGCCAAAACTCATTTAAAATGGACTAAGGCAAAATGGAAAACTGTTCTGTGGTCAGATAAATCAGAATTGTATATTCTTTTTGGAAACGTAACTATTTTGTCTAGAAAAGCTATTCAAGTTTTCCTACTCCACCCTCCTACTGGATTGAGATTGCGACTTTTTAAATAAGTGGCAGTAATAATCTGGAGTGAAAGTCTTTAACAGTTAACCACACCCACTTCCCCACCCATATTTCAAAACTGGAGTGAGTGGTATAAACATGTAAAAATTATACTTACCTATACTTAAATGGATTATCCCAAGAGTAATGTAAAAAATGAAAATCAGACATAATGTAATATATTATAATCTCTTTCTAACAAAACTAGAACGAGCCCTGTACCTCACATGAAGCCTGAGATCTCCCCAGTCATTGCTCTGCTTGAATTATATCAAGCTGACATCTCAAGGGGAGTGTCTTTTCTGTCACAGCTCAGGGGGCGTGTCTATTCTCTCCCCATCACAACTCAGGCGGCAGATAAAGGATGAAACTGAGCATGTGCGGCCATCTCAGTGAGAAGGACAAAGAAATAAGAAAAAAACAGTATGGGGTGCTACACAAATACATTTTATTGAGTAACTTGGTGGCTATTCCATATTTTTTTATGACATACAATTACTAAAGTATTCAGATCCAGGTGCTGGTTTGAAAACTGTAGAATATTTTCCGTGGGACAACCCCTTTGAGTCTTCCCCAGGAAGGCAGTTTCTCCCCTTCCTGTGCAGATGGAAACTACTAGCAGATTCTGAAGGAAGATCATCTCCACCCCCCAGCTTTTCTTTCCTCCCACTACCTCCTCCTCTTTCACATCGCCATAGAATGCTTAGAATCACTAAGCTGCAAGGTCATATGAGTAGATCAAGTCACATGGGTTACACTTAGCAGATAAATGAAACAACCAGCAAATGCATAGATCTATGTAAGCTATTATATACGCCCTTTTATATTAGGAAATTAAACCTAATTTGAAATTTGGAGGGCTGAAAACAGGGGTCACTTGACTGAGTGACTCATAAGGTCCAGTCCGGACAATGAGAATACAGACTGCCAGGATGAGGATCAGTGGGTGGAAACAACATTATGGAGGAAACGCCCACATTCATTTACAAACCCCCCTTCAGACATTAGTATCCTGGGACTTGTAGGCAAGACTGCAGCAACATGGGAAGGGATTTTCACACAGCAGCAGCTACTGTTATTGAATATAAGTGTAGATAAAGATGGCAGACCAGGACAGAATAACCAGAAGGCAGAAAGAAAACTTGTAGCAGTGATAAAGCAACAATAACGGTTTTGACTTAGAGATATCTTTAGGGTTTTTTTTTTTTTTTTTTATACTTCCATAATAAAAACACTTGTTTTTACAAAATAATCTTTTTTTGTGTCGCCACATTCCAAGAACCAGAACATAACTGTGTGAGGGCTAATATATTAGATATTCTTCTCAAGTGGTAATCATTATCGTTATTACTGTAGCACGTAACTGATATCACTAGTGAAACTACATTGTGTGGTATATTGGTGTGACTTATTTGACCCAGTGATCCGAACACTGGTAAACGTCTGGGTCATGGAATCAATAAAATGGCAAGCGTTAATCTTCTCACTCAATTGTTGGAAAAAAGATCCCATATGTAACAATCAGAGATCAAGAATGTCTCCGATTGATGGAGGAGAGGTGGATAGGTAACGTGCACAGATATACCCCTTCACCTGAGGACAGGAGAACAGAATTTTTTCTCTCCTCCCTGCAACCTGTCAGCTCCCGCACTGCCACTTCTTCAAAGTGGTTGATTACAGCCAGCTGAATGGGGAGGACTGCTTTAATCCCTCATATCTCAGGCAGTAAAGCAGCTATAGATGTGAGCCTGTTTGAAAGGTGAGCTTCAAAACCTGCTTTCAGCTGCTATCACTCCCAACCCGATTTGTAATGGCTATATTTCCTGATGTGAGAGGAGATAATTCTGCAATCCTAGTCTTGTTTTAAAGCTTAGTTTGACAGCTTTCAAGCAAGACTCACAAGCTCAACAAGGCTCATACCTCTACCTTTTACAGAGCCAGAGATATGAAGGATTAAATACAGCCGTCACTCTGCTGCCTGTTGGGCTGAACTGCTAGTTCCTTTTTTCAAAGCCCGAGCAGAACTCAGGCAAAACTGTTAGGGGGTTAAAGGGTCAAACAGAAGGTGGCCTAGCAAAGCACAAGAGATGCCCCCAACTCATATGAGAAAGTTATAGTCTTGGGGGAAAAAATGATAGAACCTTTTTTATTATGTGATAGTTTCTATGATGTTGTTCCCATACATCAGTAACATATACATTTTAATCCTACAATGATCAGCCATATCATAAAACCATTGAATACCATTGATTATCTCATAGCAAAATTATCTATCAATGGGTGGGACATATCAGGCGGCAAGTGAATGGTGAGTTCTTGAAGTTACTGGAAGCAGGAAAAATGGCAATCATAAGGATCTCAGCTACTTTGACAAGGGCTAGTCAACTGGGTCAGAGCAGTTCCAATACAGGTCTTGTGGGGTATTCCTGGTATGTTGTGGTTAGTACCTACTAAAAGTGACCAAAAAAAAGGACATCTGATGATGTGGCAAACAGGGTCAAGAGCATATAATGCTCACTGATGTATGTGTCAGAACACATAGTCCATTGCAGGTAGGTTTTGTACTGGGCTGCATAGCCGCTGACTGGTCAAGGTGACCATGCTCACACCTGTCCACTGTTGAAAGAACCTAGAATGAACATATGAACTGGACCATGAAGCAATGGAAGAAGGTGACCTGGTCTGACGAAACATGTTTTTTTTTTTATAGGATATCGATAGCTAGATACATGTGTGCCACTTACATGGAGAAGAGAAGTCACAGGACACACTTTGGGAAGAATATAACCCGACAGAGGCAGTGCGATGTTCTGGACAATATTCTGTATGGAAATCTTGGGTCCTGGCATTCATGTCTATTTTACTTTACTCCTTCATGACAATATATCTTAAAGGAAGTGGCTTCTCTCAGCAGGGTAATGCCCCTGCCACAACAAATATTGTTCAGGAATGGTTTGAGGATGACATTGAGTTTGATGTGTTGATTTCGCCTTCAAATTCCTCTGATCTCAGTCCAACAGAGCATTTTGCCTCACCTTGGACTTTCAGACTTGTTTTCCCACTAAACCAACTTGTAAAAAATCAAATGTCCGCTACATGCAGAATCTAACTGACTAATAAAGCACAATTTTTCAAGTAGATAACTTTTCATCTCCCCATGTGATCTGGGGAATAGTGGACAGACTGTGCACTGTGCGACATGCAGCCACTTTTCCACAATCCATCTTGCCTGTCAGTCATAGATTTACCTTTGTGCCAATTCACTGGAGCGGAACAAGAACAAAGGAACACTAGGGGGTCTGCTGCTCTCGCACAGTGGTCTGCAAAGTGTCAGTGGTGCTTGCCCGCGAGCAAAGGCACAAAGACGATGCCGACAGTTCTGGGACTGACACCAGGAAACTGTGATGAAACAGTCCAAGTGTGACCACCTCAGTGGGCTACATTAGGTGGACATAACCAAGTGCAACAGATTTTCAAAACAAAGGAGGTACATGAGGGTATAGCAAGTACATACGTCTTATTTTCAAAAATGCTCAATTTAATATTATGTATCAAATTAGCCCAATTAAACACACTTGGAAAACCTGCTGTTAACATCTAGTTACCAGATACCACAAGGCATCTTCAGAGGACACGTGGGGTACATACATGGCCAGGTCACAGCTCTTTTGATGGCATTATGGGGGCAGGTGCTTTTAATGTTGTGACTGATCTGTATATTTTTAAGTAAAGACACAAAAACATTATTCAATGAGAAAAATAAGAACCAAAAAAAGACAAATATTTCAGTCGGTTGCAGGAAGGCTTAACAACAAGCAGTGCAGGAAACTGCATACCACCACTCATACCACACAGAGGCCTGAAGAAAGCAAAGGCACACAGGGGAGGCGACTGGAAACTTGCTAACTGTAGAACAAAACAAATAGAAATATACTGAAGGTGAAGTCTACGCTATTACCACCAATTCCAGGAAGGAAATAACACACTGCTGTGCAGCCAAAAATAATTAATGTTCAGTCACTTAACTCCTTAACCACTTCAGCCCCGCTAGGTGAAACCCCCTTCATGACCAGAGCACTTTTTACACTTCGGCACTACACTACTTTCACCGTTTATCGCTCGGTCATGCAACTTACCACCCAAATGAATTTTACCTCCTTTTCTTCTCACTAATAGAGCTTTCATTTGGTGGTATTTCATTGCTGCTGGCATTTTTACTTTTTTTGTTATTAATCAAAATGTAACGATTTTTTTGCAAAAAAATGACATTTTTCACTTTCAGCTGTAAAATTTTGCAAAAAAAAACGACATCCATATATAAATTTTTCGCCAAATTTATTGTTCTACATGTCTTTGATAAAAAAAAAATGTTTGGGCAAAAAAAAAAATGGTTTGGGTAAAAGTTATAGCATTTACAAACTGTGGTACAAAAATGTGAATTTCCGCTTTTTGAAACAGCTCTGACTTTCTGAGCACCTGTCATGATTCCTGAGGTTCTACAATGCCCAAACAGTAGAAAACCCCCACAAATGACCCCATTTCGGAAAGTAGACACCCTAAGGTATTCGCTGATGGGCATAGTGAGTTCATAGAACTTTTTATTTTTTGTCACAAGTTAGCGGAAAATGATGATGATTTTTATTTATTTATTTTTTCTTACAAAGTCTCATATTCCACTAACTTGCGACAAAAAATAAAAAATTCTAGGAACTCGCCATGCCGCTCACGGAATACCTTGGGGTGTCTTCTTTCCAAAATGGGGTCACTTGTGGCGTAGTTATACTGCCCTGGCAATTTAGGGGCCCAAATGTGTGAGAAGTACTTTACAATCAAAATGTGTAAAAAATGACCGGTGAAATCCAAAAGGTGCACTTTGGAATATGTGCCCCTTTGCCCACCTTGGCAGCAAAAAAGTGTGACACATCTGGTATCGCCGTACTCAGGAGAAGTTGGGGAATGTGTTTTGGGGTGTCATTTTACATATACCCATGCTGGGTGAGAAAAATATCTTGGTCAAATGCCAACTTTGTATAAAAAAATGGGAAAAGTGGTCTTTTGCCAAGATATTTCTCTCATCCAGCATGGTTATATGTAAAATGGCACCCCAAAACACATTCCCCAACTTCTCCTGAGTACGGCGATACCAGATGTGTCACACTTTTTTGCTGCCAAGGTGGGCAAAGGGGCACATATTCCAAAGTGCACCTTTCAGATTTTGCAGGCCATTTTTTTACACATTTTGATTGCAAGGTACTTCTCACACATTTGGGCCCCTAAATTGCCAGGGCAGTATAACTACGCCACAAGTGACCCCATTTTGGAAAGAAGACACCCCAAGGTATTCCGTGAGGGGCATGGCGAGTTCCTAGAATTTTTAATTTTTTGTCACAAGTTAGCGGAAAATGATGATTTTTTTTTTTCTCTTTTTTCCTTACAAAGTCTCATATTCCACTAACTTGCGACAAAAAATAAAAAATTCTAGGAACTCGCCATGCCCCTCACGGAATACCTTGGGGTGTCTTCTTTCCAAAATGGGGTCACTTGTGGCGTAGTTATACTGCCCTGGCAATTTAGGGGCCCAAATGTGTGAGAAGTACTTTGCAATCAAAATCTGTAAAAAAATGACCGGTGAAATCCGAAAGGTGCACTTTGGAATATGTGCCCCTTTGCCCACCTTGGCTGCAAAAAAGTGTCACACATCTGGTATCGCCGTACTCAGGAGAAGTTGGGGAATGTGTTTTGGGGTGTCATTTTACATATACCCATGCTGGGTGAGAGAAATATCTTGGCAAAAGACAACTTTTCCCATTTTTTTATACAAAGTTGGCATTTGACCAAGATATTTTTCTCACCCAGCATGGGTATATGTAAAATGACACCCCAAAACACATTCCCCAACTTCTCCTGAGTACGGCGATACCAGATGTGTCACACTTTTTTGCTGCCAAGGTGGGCAAAGGGGCACATATTCCAAAGTGCACCTTTCGGATTTTGCAGGGCATTTTTTACACATTTTGATTGCAAAGTTCTTCTCACACATTTGGGCCCCTAAATTGCCAGGGCAGTATAACTACGCCACAAGTGACCCCATTTTGGAAAGAAGACACCCCAAGGTATTCCGTGAGGGGCATGGCGAGTTCCTAGAATTTTTTATTTTTTGTCGCAAGTTAGTGGAATATGAGACTTTGTAAGGAAAAAAGAAAAAAAATGAAAAATCATCATTTTCCGCTAACTTGTGACAAAAAATAAAAAATTCTAGGAACTCGCCGTGCCCATCACGGAATACCTTGGGGTGTCTTCTTTCCAAAATGGGGTCACTTGTGGCGTAGTTATACTGCCCTGGCAATTTAGGGGCCCAAATGTGTAAGAAGTACCTTGCAATCAAAATGTGTAAAAAATGGCCTGCAAAATCCGAAAGGTGCACTTTGGAATATGTGCCCCTTTGCCCACCTTGGCTGCAAAAAAGTGTGACACATCTGGTATCGCCGTACTCAGGAGAAGTTGGGGAATGTGTTTTGGGATGTCATTTTACATATACCCATGCTGGGTGAGAGAAATATCTTGGCAAAAGACAACTTTTCCCATTTTTTTATACAAAGTTGGCATTTGACCAAGATATTTCTCTCACCCAGCATGGGTATATGTAAAATGACACCCCAAAACACATTCCCCAACTTCTCCTGAGTACGGCGATACCAGATGTGTCACACTTTTTTGCAGCCTAGATGCGCAAAGGGGCCCAAATTCCTTCTAGGAGGGCATTTTTAGACATTTGGATCCCATACTTCTTCTCACACTTTCGGGCCCCTAAAAAGCCAGGGCAGTATAAATACCCCACATGTGACCCCACTTTGGAAAGAAGACACCCCAAGGTATTCAATGAGGGGCATGGCGAGTTCCTAGAATTTTTTTTTTTTTGCATAAGTTAGCGGATATTGATTTTTTTTTGTTTTTTTCTCACAAAGTCTCACTTTCCGCTAACTTAGGACAACAATTTCAATCTTTCATGGACTCAATATGCCCCTCACGGAATACCTTGGGGTGTCTTCTTTCCGAAATGGGGTCACATGTGGGGTATTTATACTGCCCTGGCTTTTTAGGGGCCCTAAAGCGTGAGAAGAAGTCTGGAATATAAATGTCTAAAAATGTTTACGCATTTGGATTCCGTGAGGGGTATGGTGCGTCCATGTGAGATTTTATTTTTTGACACAAGTTAGTGGAATATGAGACTTAGTAAGAAAAAACAAAAACAAACAAAAAATTTCCGCTAACTTGTGCCAAAAAAAATGTCTGAATGGGGGGGGGGGGGGGGGGGGGGGGGGTGATCAATGACAGGGGGGTGATCAATGACAGGGGGGTGATCACCCATATAGACTCCCTGATCACCCCCTGTCATTGATCACCCCCCCTGTAAGGCTCCATTCAGACATCCGCATGATTTTTTACGGATCCATGGATACATGTATCGGATCCACAGAACGCATGCGGACGTCTGAATGGAGCTTTACAGGGGGGTTATCAATGACAGGGGGTGATCAGGGTAATCAGGGTGATCACCCCCCTGTCACTGATCACCCCCCCTGTAAGGCTCCATTCAGACATCCGCATGATTTTTTACGGATCCATGGATACATGTATCGGATCCACAGAACGCATGCGGACGTCTGAATGGAGCCTTACAGGGGGGTTATCAATGACAGGGGGTGATCAGGGTAATCAGGGTGATCACCCCCCTGTCACTGATCACCCCCCCTGTAAGGCTCCATTCAGACATCCGCATGATTTTTTACGGATCCATGGATACATGTATCGGATCCACAGAACGCATGCGGACGTCTGAATGGAGCCTTACAGGGGGGTTATCAATGACAGGGGGTGATCAGGGTAATCAGGGTGATCACCCCCCTGTCACTGATCACCCCCCCTGTAAGGCTCCATTCAGACATCCGCATGATTTTTTACGGATCCATGTATCGGATCCACAGAACGCATGCGGACGTCTGAATGGAGCCTTACAGGGGGGTTATCAATGACAGGGGGTGATCAGGGTGATCACCCCCCTGTCACTGATCACCCCCCCTGTAAGGCTCCATTCAGACATCCGCATGATTTTTTACGGATCCATGGATACATGTATCGGATCCACAGAACGCATGCGGACGTCTGAATGGAGCCTTACAGGGGGGTTATCAATGACAGGGGGTGATCAGGGTAATCAGGGTGATCACCCCCCTGTCACTGATCACCCCCCCTGTAAGGCTCCATTCAGACATCCGCATGATTTTTTACGGATCCATGTATCGGATCCACAGAACGCATGCGGACGTCTGAATGGAGCCTTACAGGGGGGTTATCAATGACAGGGGGTGATCAGGGTGATCACCCCCCTGTCACTGATCACCCCCCCTGTAAGGCTCCATTCAGACATCCGCATGATTTTTTACGGATCCATGGATACATGTATCGGATCCACAGAACGCATGCGGACGTCTGAATGGAGCCTTACAGGGGGGTTATCAATGACAGGGGTTGATCAGGGTAATCAGTGTGATCACCCCCCTGTCACTGATCACCCCCCCTGTAAGGCTCCATTCAGACATCCGCATGATTTTTTACGGATCCATGGATACATGTATCGGATCCACAGAACGCATGCGGACGTCTGAATGGAGCCTTACAGGGGGGTTATCAATGACAGGGGGTGATCAGGGTAATCACCCCCCTGTCACTGATCACCCCCCCTGTAAGGCTCCATTCAGACATCCGCATGATTTTTTACGGATCCATGGATACATGTATCGGATCCACAGAACGCATGCGGACGTCTGAATGGAGCCTTACAGGGGGGTTATCAATGACGGGGTGATCAGGGTAATCACCCCCCTGTCACTGATCACCCCCCCTGTAAGGCTCCATTCAGACGTCCGCATGTGTTTTGCGGATCCGATCCATGTATCCATGGATCCGTAAAAATCATGCGGACGTCTGAATGGAGCCTTACAGGGGAGTGATCAATGACAGGGGGGTGATCAATGACAGGGGGTGATCAGGGAGTGTATATGGGTGATCACCCGCCTGTCATTGATCACCCCCCTGTAAGGCTCCATTCAGACGTCCGTATGCTTTTTGCGGATCCGATCCATGTATCCGTGGATCCGTAAAAATCATACGGATGTCTGAACGGAGCCTGACAGGGGGGTGATCAATGACAGGGGGGTGATCAGGGAGTTTATATGGGGTGATCATGGGTGATCAGGGGTTTATAAGGGGTTAATAAGTGACGGGGGGGGGGGGGGGGGGGGTGTAGTGTAGTGTGGTGTTTGGTGCGACTGTACTGACCTACCTGAGTCCTCTGGTGGTCGATCCTAACAAAAGGGACCACCAGAGGACCAGGTAGGAGGTATATTAGACGCTGTTATGAAAACAGCGTCTAATATACCTGTTAGGGGTTAAAAAATTCGGATCTCCAGCCTGCCAGCGAGCGATCGCTGCTGGCAGGCTGGAGATCCACTCGCTTACCTTCCGTTCCTGTGAGCGCGCGCGCCTGTGTGCGCGCGTTCACAGGAAATCTCGCGTCTCGCGAGATGACGCATATATGCGTGACTGTGCGCCAGCCTGCCACCTCCGGAACGCACATGTGCGTTAGGCGGTCCGGAGGTGGTTAAAGGGGTTGTCTCAGAACAGATGTTGATGGCATATCATTAGGATTTGCCACCGATGTTCAGACCCTGGCAAAAATCTGTAACCTTCTTCCATTACTCAACTGACATTCTGAGCCTCTGTGACAGATTAACCTTTTATGCCACATCTACAGTACAGAGCTCACCCTTCATGACCTTATCTTTATTTAGAAAAAAACAGGTTTCATTTTGTGGGTATAGCAACTATGCATATCCATGTGTCTCCGTGGAAACAGACTACAAAAAAAAAATCCTGTGTAGTCCGATCCTGTTAGCGTACTCTGTCCTCCTCTTCCCACAAACATACAGTGCCTTGCAAAAGTATTCACCCCCCTTGACTTTTTTTTCGTATTTTGTTACATTACAGACTTAAGTTCAATGTTTTGTTAATCTGAATTTTATGTGATGGACCAGAATACAATAGTCTAAGTTGGTGAAGTGAAATGAGAAAAATATATAAATAAAACTATTGTTTAGAAATAGAAAACAGAAAATTGGCATGTGCGTATGTATTCACCCCCTTTGTTAGGAAGCCCATAAAAAGCTCTGGTGCAACCAATTACCTTCAGAAGTCACATAATTAGTGAAATGATATCTACCTGTGTGCAATCTAAGTGTCACATGATTTGTCATTACATATACACCCCTTTTTTGAAAGGCCCCAGAGGCTGCAACACCTAAGCAAGAGACATCACTAACCAAACACTGCCATGAAGACCAAGGAACTCTCCAAACAAGTAAGGGACAATGTTGTTGAGAAGTACAAGTCAGGGTTAGAGTATAAAAAAAATATCCAAATCTTTGATGATCCCCGGGAGCACCATCAAATCTATCATAACCAAAATGGAAAGAACATGGATGTGACGAATACCACCCCTCGTGCCTGCTTGACGTCACCTACGTCGAGCTCACGAGGTGCGGTTTGGTCATGGGTTACCAAAGCGCGACGTTGCGCCCTCCAGAGAAGCAGGCAAGGTCAGCTTGGTACAGTTTACACAGACACCTCTTGTCTACGCGGGCACAGAGAGGCAACAAGCTGAGAGAGCCTTTTTACTGCCGCAGTGAAAATGGCGCCTTCTCAGCCCAGGTAACTGCCACCAGCTTCTCGTTTGATATAAGCCTAGTCTGATAACAGGATTATATAGGTTGAGAAATCAACCCGCGGTAGCTTATAACTAGGCTGAACTTGCTGGCACAAGCCTTTTAACCTGTAGCTGGTCCCTCCCCTCCTGGCCTTTGGGAGGGGTCCACCCCCCCTCTTGCTGAGCTGGCAGCAAAAGACCCACAAAATTCTTTAGGGTTCATAGCTCCAGGCCAGAAGGTCACAGGGAGATGGATCTGGGACCACCAACGGATCCGCCTGGGTTCCGGCTACAAGTAGAGTCCAAACATGGTACCGTTATTGGGTTTCTGTGGGGAGATATGGATATCTTCCTTCCCTGGCATCCCACCATCAAACCAAGAACATGGGCACGTTCCTTGTGACCACCGGGGCACAAATATGTATCCGGTTTGCGCCTGCGATGGCCGGGCGATTCATAATTCCTTATGAAATGTAGGTGCCAACATGTCTGGGAGGTATCATTGCAAGGAGTGCATTAATTTGAGAGGCAGCACAGAGACCTAAGGTAACCCTGGGGGAGCTGCAGAATTCCACAGCATAGACTGGAGTATCTGTACATAGGACGACAATAAGTGTTGTGCCTTTTCATAGGTAAATACATTGATATCCAATTCATTCTAGTCAAGATGGATGTTCATTACCTTTAAGAGTCATACTCGACTATATTTACAATTTTGTTTGTCTTGAGTAGGCCAAAGTAAGGTCGCACAAAGGTTTCTGTGTAAAAAGGTTTCTACTCTTCAGTGTTATTCTTCTTATTAATATACCGTTCTGAGAAGCTTCCTTGTCTACTTATAAATTTATGACGGGAGATAAAGATAAGGTCTATGCAGCTGGTGATAATTACCTATACAATTAGGTATTTATTAATGAAGCAAAATATATAATATTCATGTATTCATTCAATGAGCCTTAGTTAGTCTTTAGCATAAGACAATCAGTAGGACATATATTATATATTACTTTATATTATATTATTATATGTTATGAAGACAACATGTATCCAGTATATTATATATATATTTCTCATTAGGAGAATATTCGTCTCTAAAAGAGTGTCTGTAAAGATGTGTGTTTTGTAACAATTAATCACATCTTTGGTATGACAGGAGGTACTCATATCTGTGAGAAAACAAGGCCATTCATATCATTACGGTCCATAAATCAAGTGTTAGAAACATTCAAAGAGATGCCTAGAGGTCTGTCTCTAATTGCTACAAGTGTCAGAATTAACCCTGTAGCTTTGAATTAAAGCTTCTAAGGTCAAATGTATAGAATACGTTTTATTCAGACTTACATAAGTTAACCCTTTATACCAGGGATGTCAAACTCGTGGCCCTCCAGCTGTTGCAAAACTACAACTCCCATCATGCCTGGGCATACTACAGCTATCAGGGAATGATGGGAGTTGTATTTTTGCAACATCTGGAGGGCCATGAGTTTGACAGCCATGCTTTATACTATGATGCAAATAGCTTACACAGCAGTGCCACCTAGGTATGAGTAGGTCACATTACAACAGTAGCAAAAGTGCATTCTGGGTTAAGTTATGATGTCACATTTTTTATCAATAGTCACGCCCGTCCGACAATGATTGGAAAGTTCCAAACTAGGAAGGTGTGTATAACTGATAAGTTTGTGGTCATAAACCACACAAAGAGTTTAGAGAGAGAGGGGGGGAAATTGAGCTCTCTAGAGGGGTCTATCAAGATGAAAGCCATGATGAGATGCGCTATGATGGACCACCCAGCTTTCCTAGGAGCAGAAGTGAGATTCACACCAGGACTTGGTAAGAGACACAGAAAATTATATTTCATTTTATTAAGACTAATTTGATACTGTGGGTGAAATTATACCATCTAGATTGGCGAATAAATAAATAAATTAATTGATCAGTTCCATATTGAGATGTAGTCTTAGGATATTGTGAGACTTTATTCTACCTGCAGAAGAATCAAGACTCATAATCTAGCAAAGCATAATATGATTGCATATATATATATATATATATATATATATATATATATATATAAATAAAACATTCTTCGCCAAGCTAAATGATGGGTTCCCACAGGAAAGACTTATTTCAAGTCCTTCCCATTTAAGATATGATCTAGCAAAGATCCTAGATCCCTGTTATTTGTCTTAATATTCTTACCAAAGTTATATGTGTGAAAATAGTCCAGGATGGGGTGGAAGGATACAGTTATCTCTTCTAAGTTATATCCTTGAATGGATTTGCCCATTCTGGAAGTCATGTGATGTGTAGTTAGTTAGAGTGGGGAGGAATGTATTCAGCATTCTATATTGATGTCTAGGATTAGACATGCCCATCTTGATATCATGAGGTTTTCTCTGAACAGTAGTAATATATATAACTTATGTTCCTATTTTGATATCCTAACCTAATAATAGCTTGGTTATAATGTGACAAGTTATTTCCACTCACATGTATAGTTAAGCTTGTAATGCTTTATATTAACGCTGAATATATTCATTTGCATGTATCATTGTGTTTATTTACTTATATATGTTTATAACCTTGTAACCAATAAATCTGCATATTTTTACACCTGTGTATTATTGTATAATGCAGAACTACACCTTTATCATTAATGTCATCTCACGTCAAAAATAACTTATTTATCTGAGGAAATAGGTCGGACTCAGATGTGAATTGTATCAATTAGGTTGTCCACAATTCACCAGGTCATGATTTTAAGAATTTATGACAAATTTAATAATTTATTTTTTATGGTTAATTATTTGTATGACCATAATTAATAATTCTTAATTGAATTATTACTTCCCGACATAAGCCGTACGCTCCATAGAGTTGGGCTTTATGACAGAGTGGCCAGAAGAAAACCATTACTTTCAGCTAAAAACAAAAAGGCATAGTGTGAGTTTGCGAAAAGGCATGTGGGAGACTCCCAAAATGTATGGAGGAAGGTGCTGTGGACTGATAAAACCAAAACTGAACTTTTCACCCATAAAAAAACGCTATGTCTGGTGCAAACCCAACACATCACAACGCCCAAAGAACACCATGCTCACAGTGAAACATGGTGGTGGCAGCATCATGCTGTGGGGATGTTTTTCAGCAGCCGGGACTGGGAAACTGGTCAGAGGGATATTCTTGAGCAAAAGCTGTACCACTCTGTGCGTGATTTGAGGCTAGGACGGAGGTTCACCTTCTAGCAGGACAATGACCCCAAACACACTGCTAAAGCAATACTTGTGGGGAAACATGTAGATGTGTTGGAATGGCCTAGTCAAAGCCCAGATCTCAATCCAACAGGAAATCTGTGTTCAGACTTAAAGATTGCTGTTCAGAAGTGCAAACCATCCAACTTGAAGGAGCAGGAGAAGTTTTGCAAGGAGGAATAGGCAAAAATCCCAGTGGTAAGATGTGGCAAGCTCATAGAGACTTATCCAAAGCCAACTGGAGCTGTGATTGCCGCAAAAGGTGGCTCTAAAAAGTATTGACTTTAGGGGGGTGAATAGTTGACTTTTTCTGTTATTTTGTCCTATCTGTTGTTTGCTTCACAATAAAAAAAAGAAGAAAAGAAAATATAAATCTTCAAAGTTGTGGGCATGTTCTGTACATTAAATGATGCAAATCCTCAAATAATCCATTAGGGCTTGTAATCGATAATAATCGATAACTGGATTCGTTGCCGACGAATCCAGTTATCGAATAATCGTCCGATTCGTTGCTATGCGGGCGGTTTACTTTAAATCACTGCATCTTTATTTTACCTTACAATGACGCTCCAGTAACAGGCAGAGCGGACGGCGGCGTAACGTCACTTACTCATGTGACGCGCCTGCTCCGCCTCCTTCATTCATAAAGTGGGAGGAGCAGGTGCGTGAGTGACGTTACGCCGCCGCCTGTTCTGCCTGTTACCTGAGCTTCATTGTAAGGTAATAAAGATGCGCTGACGAGTAAAAGTTACTTCCGGATTAGTCTGCTGTGAGCAGCGGGGCCGGGGCTGTTATGGGGAGGGGGGATCTGTGTATGGCACTGCTATGGTCAGGGGGGATCTGTGTATGGCATGACCCCTCCATAACAGTGCCACCCACAGGACCCCTCCATAACAGTGCCACCCACAGGACCCCTCCATAACAGTGCCACCCACAGGACCCCTCCATAACAGTGCCACCCACAGGACCCCTCCATAACAGTGCCACCCACAGGACCCCTCCATAACAGTGCCCCCCACAGGACCCCTCCATAACAGTGCCCCCCACAGATCCCCTCCATAACAGTGCCCCCCACAGATCCCCTCCATAACAGTGCCCCCCACAGATCCCCTCCATAACAGTGCCCCCCACAGATCCCCTCCATAACAGTGCCCCCCACAGATCCCCTCCATAACAGTGCCCCCCACAGATCCCCCCATAACAGCGTCATCCACAGATCCCCCATAACAGCGCCATCCCCAGATCCCCCCCATAACAGCGCCATCCCCAGATTCCCCCATAACAGCGCCATCCACAGATCCCCCCATAACAGCGCCATCCACAGATCTCCCCATAACAGAGCCATCCACAGATCTCCCCATAACAGTGCCATCCACAGATCCCCCCATAACAGTGCCATCCACAGATCTCCCCATAACAGTGCCATCCACAGATCTCCCCATAACAGTGCCATCCACAGATCCCCCCATAACAGCGCCATCCACAGATCTCCCCATAACAGTGCCATCCACAATTTGTTTTAATATGGCCTTTGAACATAATTTTTCAAGTAAAATCATATAAACCTCTTTGTTTTGTAATTTTGGTGTTTTTTCCCGATTAATCGATAAAATTCTCGACAACTAATCGATTATTCAAATAATCGTTAGCTGCAGCCCTACAATCCATGTTAATTTCAGGTTGTGAGGCACCAAAATACGAAAAAAGTCAAGGGGGTGAATACTTTTTCAAGGCACTGTAGATTTGCTAGGTTACAAGAAGTAGGGTGGCAGATGGAAGTAAGTATGGGTGCATAATTTCTCTACACAGGTACTGTCTTTAGTGTTACTACGGAAATGCATAGGAGCCGTACACGTAAAACAGAAGGACATTTTTCACAAGACTAATCAACTGGTTCTGTCTATCCTTCTACTATGAGAAGGCAATTCAAAACTAGGTGCTTTAAAGGATGTGCTGTTCTTAGGAAGCCATTACCGAAGAAATTAAAGGGGATCTGTCATCATAATTCTTAATAAATGAGTAGTACTTCAGATAAGGAGTATAGATCTCTATTTTGTTCATATTGGGGGTAGAGGGGGGTAGGAAAAAAAAATGTTGATCTGGACTCCTTATCTGCAGTACTACGACAGATAATAGCCCAAGATCATGGTCACGGATTCCCTTTAAGAAAAAAAGCTTCACTAGAAGTTAGAACATAGGAACTGTATATGAGATGTGGAGTAAGGATATAATTGAACTCATGTGTCTAAGGCCTCATGCACAGAATGACTACTTTTGTGTGTGACTGTGTTCACAAAGAGGTTCTATTGCCAAGTCTCCGCCCCTTACTTCTTCTTTCTAGCCATATCGCGGAGACTTGGTTGGGGCAAGTGGGACAACTCCTTTCTTACAAATTGTTTTTACTGGGATGTTGTCTGATTAGTCCAAATGGATGGCCTAAAGCCTGACTTATGGACCCAAGGATATCCACAAACTCATCATAGCCAATTAGTATGAGTCACTTTCTGGGCTCCCTGATGCCACTATGGAGAATGTATGGACTAATCTAGCCTGTAGCAGGATAATGAATGAGCATAAGAACTGGTCATGGATGGTAGATCAATGGAGTCTTCCTCTGAGGTTGTTCATACATTCCCGCAACATATGCAAAACTCTGCACTGCCTGAGCAGCTCATGCAGAAATTAGCTTTGAACCTCTTGCGGGAGTGTACTGTAAAACGAATCAAAGACTTTGCACCCATGAACAGCCTATAGTTCCATTCAGGACTTTATGGACAATCTCCTGGGACCCAAACTGGACAGCCCAGGAAGGCTTATGATCTGCTTGAAGGATGCTTTGTGGTATGCCAGAAACCATAAAAAGTAGGGTATGTAAAACTATCATGGACAGTCCAGAATTTCAAGAAGCAAATTAACATCCTATGCTTCTTGTGCATGGAGGGGGTGGAGAGAGCAGGAAGTTTATGACGTGCACCTTCAGAAGACAGCTGCGGGGCAGTAAGTGATGTCTGGAAAGAGGGTGTTGTTTTGGCAACTGCTGGCATTCCATCCAGGAACACACAGCCATTTTTAAATTGCCCATGATGTTAAGGACCTACTGTGTAAAAAGACCATGAAAACTTGTATTCATCACCTCCCGTCCGCACGTTGACTATAAACGTCCGGGAGGTGGTTCTCTATTTCTGAATGGACGTTCCAGAATTGTGCAGCTGCTGATCGGGTTGCCCACTGTCAGTGACAGCAGGGCAACCCAGAGAGAAGTCTGGGACAGTGCCCAGGTGTCCCTGCCTTCTAGATCGATGTATACACAGCGCTCACCGAGCGCTGTGTATGCAGAGCAGAAAGCACTATGCGCTTCCTGTTCCGGCCCGGCGGTCATGTGACAGCCGGGACCAGAGAGTGCAGGAGCTGTGTGAGGTCTTTCACAGACCTCGATGAGCCCTGCACTGAGGCTGTACAACGCTGTATTGCGCTGCACAGCCTCTCTGGGGGGTGCATTTATCCTGTAACTGGGGCTATTATGTCAGCCCCAGTTACAGGAGAAATCAACAGTGAAAAAACAAAAAGTGAAGTAAATGTCCCCCAGAGGTCTTGTATGACCTTATGGGGGACGAAAAGTGTAAAATAAAAAATAAAGTGTTAAAAATAGAAAAAATTAACTAAAATAGACGAATTTGGTATTGCCGCGTCCGTGACGGTCGGCTCTATAAATATATCACATAATCGACCCAGTCCGATAAACACCATAAAAAAACCCCAAAAAAACGGTGTCAAAACAAGCAATTTTTGTCACCTTACATCACAAAAAGTGCAACACCAAGTGATCAAAAACGGCGTATGTCCCATAAAATGGTACCAATAAAACAGTCACCTCATCCCGCAAAAAATTAGCCCCTACATAAGAAAATCTCTCAAAAAATAAAAAAATATATAGCTCTCAGAACATTGACACATTAAAACATAATTTTTTTATTTCAAAAATGCTATTATTGTGTAAAACTTAAATAAATAAGAAAAAAGTATACATATTAGGTATCGCCACGTCCGTAACAATCTGCTCTATAAAAATGTCACTTGACCGAACCCCTACGCTGTGTACGCTGTAAAAATAAATAAATAAAAACTGTGCTAAAACCTTGGTCACCTTGCCCCATAAAGTGTTATAATGAATGATCAAAAAATCATATGTACCCAAAAATAGTACCAATAAAACTGGCACCTTATTCCCTAGTTTCCAAAATGGGATCACTTCTAGGGAGTTTCTACTGTAAGGGTGCATCAGGGGGGCTTCAAATGGGACATGGCATCTAAACACCATGTGGAGTTCCTTTTCTTCTGCGCCCTGCTGTGTCCCCAAACAGCAGTTTATGACCACATGTGGGGTGTTTCTGTAAACCGCAGAATCTGGGTAATAAATATTGAGTTTTGTTTGGCTGTTAACCATCGATGTGTTAAAGAAAAAATTGGATTAAAAAGGAAAATCTGCAAAAAAAAGTGAAATTAAAAAATTTGATCTCCATTTTCCTTTAATTCTTGTGGAACGCCTAAAGGGTTAACAAAGTTTATAAAATCGGTTTTAAGTAACTTGAGGGGTGTAGTTTCTACAATGGGGTCATTTAGGGGGGTATCCACTATGTAGGCCCCACAAAGTGACTTCCTTAAAAATGTGAAGAATTGCTTCTAAACTTCTAAAGTCCTAAAATAAAAAATATGACATTTCCAAAATGATGCCAACATAAAGTAGACATATGGGGAATGTTAAGTAATAAATATTTTATGAGGTATCACTTTCTGTTTTAAAAGCAGAGAAATTGAAATTTAGAAAATTGCTAATTTTTCAAAATTTTTGGTAAATTTTCAATTTTTTCATAAAGGTGAACTATATCGACTCAAATTTCTGACTATAGTAAAGAAAAACCGGCACTCACTGAATCTTGAAGAAATGAAATCTTTATTGTCACATATAATCCGTGACGCGTTTCGACTCACGTCTGGAGCCTTTCTCAAACGTATAGGATATGATACAAACAGAACTGAAACACGGCATTTAAATAACCCGCCAAGGCGGAAATGACATCACATTACCATGGTAGCAAAATCAACAAACACAATCAGCCAATTGGAATATAAGGCAGGTAAAAAGAAAAGGAAGGAAAAGATCCCAGCCGCAATCAATTAGCAATTCAAATAATGAAAATATCCCAATGGCAAATGGTAGGGTTAATTAAACTTCAAAGTTGTGCTGCCGCTGGGATATCTTCAGGTTTTCTAAAAGTAAAAAGGAAACAAATTATCTAATACATAGAATTGCAACAATGGTAAATATTTTATATACAAAAAGAATGAAAAAACATTTATAAATAGTAGCAAATATCTGAGAGCTGAAGATTCACAAGAAACTGTGGAGGTCATACTCCCAGTTCAAGCCTTTGGGCTCCAATGTTTGCAAAGTGTGAATCCAATAGGATTCACGCTTCAACATCTTAACCCTGTCACCACCTCTACGGGGTTGTGGTACCTGTTCTATTATCTGAAACCGCAGTTGCGATATATTGTGGTTGCAAAGTTCAAAGTGGTGCGGTATAGGGAAAAGCAGGTTCTTTTACCGCATAGTAGACTTATGTTTTGAAAAACGATCCTTCATGCGCATTGAAGTCTCACCTATGTATAGTAATCCACACGGACACTTTAGTAAATAAACAATAAAGTTACTATTACAAGTATAAAAGCCCCGAATAGGGAATTGTTTCCCTGTATGTGGATGTGAGAAATACTCTCCTTTGATCACACTGGAGCAGTGTATGCAGCCTAGACAGGGAAAAGTGCCCTTTGGTGTGGATAGAGTAGTTTGTCGTTGTGTCATATGAACACTGCCTATATCAGCCCGCACCACCATATCACGTATATTCTTATTCCGTTTATAACAAATCAGTGGACGATTTTGGAATTCCTCCACAGAGGGGTAAGCCCTGGATAGTATGGTCCAATGGTGATTAATAATGAATCTGCATTTGTGAATCCAAGGATGGAATTTTGAAATAAAGGGGATACGAGATTTTTTAGTGGTTTTATCAGACGGAAGGATGGTTTTATTCCTCTCCTGATTGAGTAAGGAAATGGGGTATCCGCGGTGTCTAAACCTATCACTCATTTCACCCAGGCGAGTTTCCTTGATACCAGCTTCAGAGACGATTCTACGAATCCTCTGAAACTGAGAATGGGGTAATGCTTTTTTTAAGAGTTGGGGGATGGTTACTAGAATAGTGTAAAAGAGAATTTCTATCCGTACTCTTGATATATAAATCAGTTACTAACGATCCATCTTTCCCTTTTATCACTACAGTATCAAGGAAACTAATCCTGTTGTCAGGAAACTCGCCTGGGTGAAATGAGTGATAGGTTTAGACACCGCGGATACCCCATTTCCTTACTCAATCAGGAGAGGAATAAAACCATCCTTCCGTCTGATAAAACCACTAAAAAATCTTGTATCCCCTTTATTTCAAAATTCCATCCTTGGATTCACAAATGCAGACTAATTATTAATCACCATTGGAACATACTATCCAGGGCTTACCCCTCTGTGGAGGAATTCCAAAATCGTCCACTGATTTGTTATAAACGGAATAAGAATATACGTGATATGGTGGTGCGGGCTGATATAGGCAGTGTTCATATGACACAACGACAAACTACTCTATCCACACCAAAGGGCACTTTTCCCTGTCTAGGCGGCATACACTGCTCCAGTGTGATCAAAGGAGAGTATTTCTCACATCCACATACAGGGAAACAATTCCCTATTCGGGGCTTTTATACTTGTAATAGTAACTTTATTGTTTATTTACTAAAGTGTCCGTGTGGATTACTATACATAGGTGAGACTTCAATGCGCATGAAGGATCGTTTTTCAAAACATAAGTCTACTATTCGGAAAAAGAACCTGCTTTTCCCTATACCGCACCACTTTGAACTTTGCAACCACAATATATCGCAACTGCGGTTTCAGATAATAGAACAGGTACCACAACCCCGTAGAGGTGGTGACAGGGTTAAGATGTTGAAGAAGCGTGAATCCTATTGGATTCACACTTTGCAAACATTGGAGCCCAAAGGCTTGAACCGGGAGTATGACTACACAGTTTCTTGTGAATCTTCAGCTCTCAGATATTTGCTACTATTTATAAATGTTTTTTCATTCTTTTTGTATATAAAATATTTACCATTGTTGCAATTCTATGTATTAGATAATTTGTTTCCTTTTTACTTTTAGAAAACCTGAAGATATCCCAGCGGCAGCACAACTTTGCAGTTTAATTAACCCTACCATTTGCCATTAGGATATTTTCATTATTTGAATTGCTAATTGATTGCGGCTGGGATCTTTTCCTTCCTTTTCTTTTTACCTGCCTTATATTCCAATTGGCTGATTGTGTTTGTTGATTTTGCTACCATGGTAATGTGATGTCATTTCCGACTTGGCGGGTTATTTAAATGCCGTGTTTCAGTTCTGTTTGTATCATATCCTATACGTTTGAGAAAGGCTCCAGACTTGAGTCGAAATGCGTCACGGATTATATGTGACAATAAAGATTTCATTTCTTCAAGATTCAGTGAGTGCCGGTCTTTCTTTACTATAGTCATGAGATCGTGATCTCGGACGCGAGCACCACGCTAATTATTACGGAGTGCCGGCTGATCATCATCTTCTTCAAATTTCTGACTATCACGAAGTACAATGTGTCACGAGGAAACAATCTCTGAATGGCTTGGATAAGTAAAGGCGTTCCAGTTATTACCACATAAAGTGAGATATGCCAGTTTTGCTAAATTATGCCTGGTCAGGAAGGGGGCAAATGGCGCAGATGGGAAGTGGTTAAAGAACCATAATAATGAAAATATGGTCCTGGCTACATGACCCTAGAAGATCTATTTTACTAATTAGAAATAATTGCTACATGTTTTGCTTCAAAGCTGGAATTACACAACTCCTATTACAAAACAGTAAAAAAAGAGGGAAATACTTGCCTGTGTGGTTGAGGGTGGGGTGATTGATGCCAAGACTGGAAGCTAAAGACGTCTCGAAGACTGTCCAAAACAGATGGAGCTATGTATGTGAAACCCTACAGCAATAGAAATTAAACAGGAAATAATAAGAATTCCTACAGAAATGGGCAACTTGGCCAATTCTAAGTCAGTTACATACCAAGAATGCCTGGTTTGCACTCTCACTGATGATTGCATCAGGACTGTCTATAGGTGTCTGCCTGGTGAAGTGAGCACCAAAGTGACTTGTATCATCCTCAGAAATCTGCAAGAAAACTGATTATTTTTCACCTTTCCCATCGGTGCAAAAAATAGTATCCCTCTTTACTTTTTGAGATCAGTATAGCTCTTGAGCATGTTGTGCACTGATTATGAGAGAGACACACCACTTCCATCATCATTTATACACCATAGCAAACCTATACATTAGCAGACATTACAGGGTTTATTCCCACAATTAAGAAAACACCCAAAGTCCCATATTGTATAACTGACTGCTGTGATCTACACATATTGAGATTCATCACCCATTAAAGGCTATGTACCTTTGGAGGCATTTTTTTTTTTATAAGTGCATTGTACTCATTATGAGCTAAAAAAAATTGTTTTCAATTAGTCATTAAAAATATGGACTCCTTTTCTCTGTACAGAACTGAGATGCTTTACTAGCAGGATCTGAATTTTCTCTCTGCTCCGTCAGATAGGGAGCTGAAGGGTTCACTTATTTTTGTTGCCCATAGTTAGGACACCAAACAACTGGTGACAGGTTCCCTTTAAATAAGTGTTTATGACCCTTTGAGACAGGGTGGATTTGATTTAAATCACGATTTAACTCGCTAGTCAGTAAGGTTTGATTTAAATCATAGTTTTCTACATAAAGACCAATTCTTGCTGGTATAACTTATAATATGCAAGTAGATGAAGATTTTTAGAATAAGAACTTTTCATATTAGTTTGATTAGGTTGATTCTGCATTCATAGGTTTGTAGAAGTTAGGATTAAGGTATTTTTCTCAACTCTGTCCATGTTATAACATTTTTGCTGTGAAGAAGAAGCACGTGATCTCTGCTGAGTCAACTTCAGTTTTGAGAACTGCAAAAGTAAACCAAGCATCTGTGATAATATCTTGTAGGCAGAGAAACTGCCCAATAATCTTACAAAAACCTCTGGAAGAGCATGACATTGTGAATGGATTAATGGAATTTATTTACTCAAAAAATTAAACATATACAGCCTTATTCTACAGAAATTAAAAAACAAATCTTTATTTCATGATGGAATAACCTTTGGTTGGTAATATATTTTCCTCAAAAAGCATTTTATATAAAAAAAATCCGATTTAAATAAAAAAAATCTGATTTAAATTTAAAAATTTGGATTTTTTCAATAATAAAAAAAAAATCAGATTTTTATCCACCCTGCTTAGAGATAAGGGTCATTAGATGACCAGCACCAAGTGACAGTAGGATGCACGCAGCTAGAAAAATAGTTAACCCTTTGTGACAGAACAGCTCAATATTTTCAATTGAGTAAAATGCAATCATAAAAAAAAACTGTCCCAGAATGTGTACATAGCCTCTAAGTCCAGGGCTACAGACAGCTCCTGTTACGGTTCCATTACAGTACAGTAATCACATGTAGTCATACACTGCAAGTTGTGCACTTCTTAAAGAGGCTGTTTCATGGAGACAACCCCCCCTGTCCATATGAACATCATGGTTGGGGCTCCCCTCTGTAACAATGGCTCCCACTCTGATGGACTTTCAAAGGGTTTTCCAAGATTCAAATTCTGATGACCTATCCTCCGAATAGGTCATCAGTATCTGATCAGTGGGGGTCTGACACCCAGGACCCTCACCAATCAGCTGTTTGAGAAGGCACCGCTGCTCCTCTGAGCACCACAGCCTTCTCCGTGCTCACCAAGCACAGCGCCATACATTGATGGAAGCTGTGCTTGGTATTGTACAGTCCTGACCAAAAGTTTAAGACCACTTGAAAAATGGCAAAAAATCATATTTAGCATGGCTGGATCTTAACAAGGTTCCAAGAAGAGCTTCAACATGCAACAAGAAGAAATGGGAGTGAGACAAAACATTTTTTGAGCATTCAATTTAATGAAAACAACGAATAAACTGAAACAGGTTGTTTTTCAGCTGATCAAACGTTTAGGACCACACCTCCCAAAAAAATATAAACCCCCCCCAAAACAGAAATCCAACTTCCAAACATGAACTCAGTAATGAGTCGCTCCGCCATTATTGTTTATCACTTCAAAAATTCATTTTGGCATGCTTGATGCAAGCGTTTCCATGAGGTGAGTGGGAACATTTCTCCAAGTGGTGAAGACAGCCGCACGAAGGCCATCCCCCAGGGTGGATAAAAATCAATGATTTAAAAAAAATAAAAAAACGAGATTTTTGTATAACTTACCAGTAAAATCTCTTTCTCGCTCTTTCCTTGGGGGACACAGAGACCTTGGGTATAGCTCATCTCCCTAGGAGGCGTGACACTAAGAAAAAACTGTTAAGCCCCTCCTCCACAGCTATACCCTCAGCCTGGAGAGAAAGGCTGCCAGTTGCGTGTCCAAGTAGTGAGAAAAGGCAAAGCCCAAGAAATGGAACCAACAAGCCAACTACCCAACGGGTAAAACAAACTCGGAAACTCGCGTAGATAAAAACAAAGAATGGGTGGGTGCTGTGTCCCCCAAGGAAAGAGCGAGAAAGAGATTTTACTGGTAAGTTATACAAAAATCTCGTTTTCTCGCCCAGTTTCCTTGGGGGACACAGAGACCTTGGGACGTTCAATAGCAGTCCAAGAGGGGAGGGACTACAGCACCAAGGCGAAGCACCCGAAGGCATCAAGAAACCGCCGCCTGCAGACCAGGCAGCCGAAGACAGCATCCGCTGAAGCCCGAGTATGCACCCTGTAGAACTCGGTAAGGTGTGCAAGGAAGACCAGTGACCGCCTTGCACAAATGCATGGCCGAAGCCCAATGCCTCCGGCCCAGGGGACACCGACCGCTCTGGTGAAATGGACAGTGACACCAAAGGCAGAACCCTGCCCTTGGTGCGGTAACCACAACAATAGCCACTCTGAGAAAGCGGAGGAAGCCACCCTGGAGGCCGCAACCCTTGCACGGACCTCCTAGAAACACAAGAGACCAAACGTCGACAAGAGCCGGAGATCTCCAAGCAAAAACGCAAGGCCCAAACAACGTCCAAACGGTGAAGTGTCCGTTCCCGGGGGCGGGAAGGGGAGGACGAATGCCTCGCGGAACTGAAAGACAAACACCACCTTCAGAAAGAAGGAAGAGACGGGATGGAGAACAGCCCTGTCCTATGGAAAGACAGAAGGCTCGGAACAAGAAGGACCGCCACTCAGGCACCCGTCAGAGACCCGACGGCTACGGAAACACAACCGCACAGGACAGAAGGAGTAGAGAGAACTACTGTAACGGCTCCAAAGGAAAGATAGGAGCGCCAAGAACCCAGTATGTAGATCCCAGGGCGGTACCGGAGGGCAGTACAAAGGGAACCCAAGAGCCGCTCCATGGAAGAAGGTCTTGACAGGCCCAGAGGGCCGTGGAACGCTGAAAGAGGAGGGACAGCGCCGACACTTGAAGCAACAGGGTCCCAGTCCCAGGTCCAGGCCGGACTGGAGAAAGACAGAACCATGGAGAAAGAAAGGCAGAGAGGGGAAAACGCCCAGCTTCCCACAGAACCCCAGGCAAAACCCTAAGTCCTACAACAGAACCTGGACGAAACACGGCCAGGAGCGAACACTAACGAGCCCGCTAGAGTCGCCTGGGCAAGCGGGTGAAAACCCAACGAGATCATGCGCAGACCAGTAACACGGCCAGAACGGAAGCCGTTCTACAGTCCCAGTGTGGGAGATCCAAGGGCAACCCTGACCGAATGGTAGTCCTCCCAAGTTACCGAGAAGGTAAGTCCATGGCAGAACCATTGCCGAGAATGGAAAAAAAACTCAATCTGCACCCAGCTGGAGGACAGAACGCGGCAGACCCGGTAAATAGGCACACAGCTAGTACAGCCAGTGTGAACAAGGGAAACAGTACGAGGCCAAAAGGAACACCGGAACCATCCACATGAACAACCATGCTCTCCCCAGAGGGGAGGGCAGCGAAGGAAAGCCTCTGAAGCATGGCCGGGACAGAAGCCACATCGGAGTGAACTGTACCGAGCGGGAGCCAAACAGAGCCGGCGAGAAAAGGCAGTCGAGACAGAGGCCGGCATAACACCCTCCAACCGAAAGGAGGGGTGGGCAACAGGGAAGCCATAGGACAGCTCAAGAGCAGAACCCCGCTACACCGAAACGCCCGGTTCACCGCCCGCAGAAGGCGAATACCCTGAAGAACCCAAGATGGAGGTCCTCCGGACCTGGGTACGCGAGCACCCAAGAGAAGTTGGGTGACCTTCCAGAGAAGAGCGGCCCGAACCTGGTAACAGATCAGACTGAAGCGCAGAGGGCACCAACCGGAAGGACTCACACCACACCGCATCTGAAGAGGAGGAATGGTAGTAGGCGAGGGAACCGTAGTCCCGCCAGAGAAAACGCAGAATTCGAGGGACGCTGCAGACAGCACTCTCGACTATGTGACCACCAACGCAGGGAAACAATGCCGCGGGAGGACGAACGGGTACGCATCTAGGGACCCCGAACACACCCCGGGCGGAAGGGACGAAAGGAATGAGTACCACCCAGCTCGGTGCAGTAGCGAACAAGTAGAGCTCGTCTACTTATATATAAGGTATATATATATACCTTTGAACACATTGGGCATTCATTAGCTGTTTGTTGAACACCACCGTAGGCTCACACAGGTGGACAGAACGAGCTCTTTAGAGAGATAGCGCAAGGCTAGCTGCAAGCATCGTATCTCAAGAGAAAAAAGGTATGTTGCAGGAGAAAGGGAGGCATACGTACGAGTAGCCCCGTAAGCAGTGAGAAGACCAACCCACCCATGGGAGGAGGAGGCATACCCGGCCCAAACAACGGACAGAGCGCACAAGAAAGTCCGCTCACTGCAAAAAAATAGTCACTCAGCGAAGGATCAGCCAGAGTCCAACCGTACCAACGGAAGTGCAAGTGCAACCTGAAAGGCAGTCATGCACAAGACCAGCACGGCATGCAATGGAACGCAAGCAGTCTGCCCAGAAAAGGGGGGAAATGTACCTGGCCAACACAGCAGTCGGCAAGAGTGCAGAAGCCCGCCCCAAAAGGGGGGGATACCAAGGCCAGTACCTACTTTGGAAAAGTAGGACATACCATATTCCGCCCAGAAGGGGGCCATGCCCATGGCCGCACATGTCCAGCAGAACGCAGGAAGGTACACTTAGGGAAAGGGGGCATGCACAGGGTTATTCTATCATTAAGTGATTGTGCAAAAATCCACCCAACACCGAATTTCGTGAGAGTGCACCACTCCGCCAATGAAGGGGGACGTGTACCAGTTCAGCACCGCATAAACACGGACAGCCGTGGATCGCGTGAGCGTGCAAAATGCTGCCCATGGAATAAGGGGTGGCCATGCACAAGACCAGCACAGATTCCATGGGAGTGCAAGCATTCCACCCAAGTTAGAGGGCATGCTCATGACCGGCAACACACCCAGCGAGTGCAGTATTCCGCCCAGAAATGGGGGTCATGCACATGGCCAGCATAGCATCCAGTGAGAGTGCGAGCACCCCGCCATGGATGGGGCCATGCCCATGGCCAGCAACGCACTGGCGAGAGAACAAACGCAGTCAGTGAGAGTGTACGTATGTCGCCTGAGGAAAGGAGACATGTCCAAGGCCAGCAGCGAATCCAGTGAGAGTGCGGCACACCGCACACGGAAGGGGGGGGGGGGGGTCATGCACATGGCCGGCAACAGATCCAGTGAGGTTTCGTGTTCCGCCTATGGAAGGGGAACATGCACATGGCCGGCACCGTATCCGTGGAGAGTGCAGAGTACCTCTTATGGGAGGGGTACACGCACATGGCCGGCACCGTATCCGGTGAGAGTGCAGCATTCCGCCTATGGAAGGGTTCATGCACATGGCCGGCAACGAATCCAGTGAGAGTCCAGTGTTCCGCCTATGGAAGGGGAACGTGCACATGGCCGGCACCGTATCCGGGGAGAGTGCAGTATACCTCCTATGGAAGGGGTTCATGCACATGGCCAGCACCGTAACCGGTGAGAGTGCAGTATTCCGGCTATGAAGGGGTTCATGCACATGGCCGGCAGCGAATCCAGTGAGTGCAACGTCCCGCCTGTGGAAGGGGGTCGTGCACATGGCCAGCACCGCATCCGGTGAGAGTGCAGCAGTCCGCCTAGAAAAAAGGGGGGGGGGGGGGTCATGCACAAGGCCAGGCCGCAGCCAAAGAGAGTGCAGTATTCCGCCTAGGAAGGAGGGCCATGCACCTGCAGCCACCAGAACTGGGTGACGCATACTGGCCAGAAAAATTTTATGCATGCACTTGGCCAGCGCCGTATCCCGGGAGAGGGCAAGAAAACGCCTGGGAGGGGGAACATGCCCTGGCCAGCGCCGCAGCCGGGGAGCGCGACATACCGCCTAAGAGACGGGGGCATGCCTACAGACAGCATACCGAATGATGAGGCTGCCGCGTCCTGCGCAGCCCACAAGACCAGTTATTTAAAACAAAATTATAAAAAATTTTTTTTTTATTATATTATTATTATATTATTATTATTATTTATTAATATTACAGCCTCCCTGAGGCAGAAAGGGGGGCAACCATACAGGGGCACAGGCCGTACGGGCCCATCAGGAGCCGGCCAGTACCCAAAGGGTTAACAGGCATCTGGCCTGTGGGGGGGGGGGGGGGGGCGGCGCTGCGAACTCTTGGGGGCGGGGGAACCTCCAGGCGGGAAGAATTCGCGCTTGGAGAGTTCCCGCCCCCCCCCCCACAGAGGCCTGAATTTGCGGCCTAGCAGACCGTGAAGCCGGGGCCTAAATTTTACCGGCGCCCGGATGACCGGGGCCGCAAGCATTTAAAGTACCGGCCGGCCTAAGCCGGCCGCGGGTGCCCACATACCGGCCGCGGGAGCCCACCCCGAGTGCCGGAATTGCGGTCGGCAGGCCGCGAAGCCTGACAAACTATGCAGCGCCCGGTCGGCCGGAATGCACCGACGGCCGGCCGGGGCCTGTTGGAGCACAGCTCTAGCCAATGCCGGCCGCGGGTGCCCACCCCGCGGCCGGAAGAATCAGGGACCCGAGAGGAGCGTGAGGTGCGGCCCAGCAGGCCGCGACGCCTGGGCCAAAATTTGCGGCGTCCGGCCGACCGGACCAGCACCGGATGGTGCGGCCCAGCGGGCCGCGAACGTGGACTAAAGTTTTGCGGCTGCCCTGAGCACGCACCGGCAAGCGCCCCCTCTTTGCGCGGACCTCCATCCTGTAGTGAGGCTGCCGCGTCCCTTATGATCTATGGAGGGGAGAGAGGGAATGGGTGAGTGCTGTAGCAGATTGCCGCCTTGCGACACCCCAGGGACCAGCCTAGGTCCAGCCACCCAATAGCCACTCTGCTTGGATAGGCTAAAGTATGGGGGGTCAGTCACGCAGGAGACCGGGGTGGGGGGAGGGGGTCGTAGGGCTGGAGAAGCCACTCTCTCACCATAGCCGTCTTCACCCTCGGTCCGTTCCAGCAGGGTCGCCCCTTCAGCTACTGGCACCGTAGTGGCAGGACGCTGGAAGAGGGGCTTGGCGTGCGGGCGACCCTTGCGCTGGCGGGATGCAGGGGAGCTGGGCTGCCCTGGTCCACCTTGCCTTCTGTGGGGGAGGCAGCAGTGCGGATGACCGGCACTGGCGCAGCTCGACCCCGGGAGAAACAGAGAGGTCTAGTGCGACTCTGTTGTCCCTGATTGTCTGGAACAAAAAGAAAAGAAAAAGAAAAAAGTAAAAATCAAAATTTAAACAAGGAGAAAACAGCCCTGCAGTAGCAGGGAGTGTCTTGCCTCCTTGGACACTAAGCAAAAACTGGCAGCCTCTCTCTCCAGGCTGAGGGTATAGCTGTGGAGGAGGGGCTTAACAGTTTTTTCTTAGTGTCACGCCTCCTAGGGAGATGAGCTATACCCAAGGTCTCTGTGTCCCCCAAGGAAACTGGGCGAGAAATAGGATTTTTTTTATTTAAATCTGATTTTTTTTTATATAAAATGCTTTTTGAGGAAAATATATTACCATCCAAAGGTTATTTCATTATGAAATAAAGATTACTTTTTTAATTATGTAGAATAAAGCTGTATATGTTTAATTTTTTGTTAAATTCCATTAATCCATTCAGCTGTTTTATTGCCGATGCTGTTGAAATTTGGAAGGAACTGAGTGAACATATAAAAACAGAACTACACATGGACAGAATTTAATTTCAAGCATTAAAACAACGAATAGGACAAGCACTGTCTCCAGCTAATTTTTTGGCAAATATTGTCAATATCCAGTATCAGGGTCAAAACTTAAGTGTTGAAGAAGAGGAGTTAGCTATGACATGGGTATCCAGCAATCATCCATCTGTAATGCCAACTATAATGAACTTCAAAGCCAAGGGGGAACCATTCAAGAAATATATGTTTGCTGAAGATATTTTAAAGAAAGTCACACCAGTGAACTGGTGGAAGTCACTTAAAATATATATATATTTTCTTTAGCCAAATTAGTTAACAAACATGGATGTTTAAGCAAATAACATGCTGTAATGTTATTGTTTCATTTGAATAAATCCTATTTAGGCTACTTTCACACTTGCGTTCAGAGCGGATCCGTCTGAGACGGATCCACTCATATAATGCAGACAGTGGCTCCGTTCAGTACGGATCCGTCTGCATTATAATGTTAAAAAATTTCTAAGTGTGAAAGTAGCCTCAGACGGATCCGTCCAGACTTTCATTGTAAAGTCAATGGGTGACGGATCCGTTTGAAGATTGAGCCATAGTGTGTCAACTTCAAACGGATCCGTCCCCATTGACTTGCATTGTAAGTCTGGACGGATCCGCATGCCTCCGCACGGCCAGGCAGACACCCGAACGCTGCAAGCAGCATTCAGGAGTCCGCCTGCTGAGCGGAGCGGAGGCTGAACGCTGCCAGACTGATGCATTCTGAGCGGATCCGCATCCACTCAGAATGCATTAGGGCAGTACGGATGCGTTCGGGTCCGCTTGTGAGCCCCTTCAAACGGAGCTCACAAGCGGACACCCGAACGCTAGTGTGAAAGTAGCCTTAAACTGTTATTATTAAGGTAATGATTATTTTTCTCCTTCCTAAGTACAACAGAAAAATTGTCCAAATATGAATCTTTATGTAAAAAACTATGATTTAAATCAAGCCTTACTGACTAGTGATTTAAATCGGGATTTAAATCGGTTTGATTTAAATCAAATCCACCCTGATCTACTGTCTGGACCTGTTGTCCATTTTTGTAAACTTCCCTTGCCATTCATTCCCAAAGGTTCTCAATTGGATTTAGATCAGGGGAACACGCAGGATGGGCCAAAAGAGTGATGTTATTCTCCTGGAAGAAGTCCCTTGTCCTGCGGGCATTGTGTACTGTAGCGTTGTCCTGTTGAAAAACCCAGTCGTTACCACACAGACGAGGGCCCTCAGTCATGAGGAATGCTCTCTGCAACATCTGGACATAGCCAGCGGCCGATTGACGCCCCTGCACTTCCTGAAGCTCCATTGTTCCACTGAAGGAAAAAGCACCCCAGACCATTATGGCGCCCCCCCCACTGTGGCGCGTAGAAAACATCTCAGGTGGGATCTGCTTGTCATGCCAGTAACGTTGGAAACCATCAAGGTTAAATTTTTTCTCATCAGAGAATAAAACTTTCTTCCACCTTTAAATGTCCCATGTTTGGTGCTCTCTTACAAAGTCCAAACGAGCAGTTCTGTGGCGTTCAAGGAGACGAGGTCTTTGAAGACGTTTTTAGTTTTTGAAGCCCTTCAGTCTCAGATGCCGTCTGATGGTTATGGGGCTGCAGTCAGCACCAGTAAGGGCCTTAATTTGGGTCGAGGATCGTCCAGTGTCTTGACGGACAGCCAATTGGATCCTCCGGCTCAGTGCTGATGACAATTTTTTTGGGTCTTCCACTTGACTTTTTTGTTCCATAACCCTCAGGATCATTTAAGAAATTCCAAATGACTGTCTTAGGGCTCTTTCACACTTGCGCTTTTCTTTTCCGGCATAGAGTTCCGTCGTCGGGGCTCTATGCCGGAAAAATCCTGATCAGGATTATCCCCATGCATTCTGAATGGAGAGAAATCCATTCAGTATGCATCAGGATTTCTTCAGTTCAGGACCGGAACGTTTTTTTGGCCGGAGAAAATACCGCGGCATGCTGCGCTTTTTGCTCCGGTCAAAAATCCTGAAAACTTGCCGCATCGACGGATCCGGAATAATAGCCCATTGAAATGTATTATTCCGGATCCGTCCTAACATCTTCAGTTGTTACGACGCAACGACGGATCCGGAAGTTGCGTCTGCGCCAGGAAGTAGGAAGGGCTTAGCTGGCGCGAAAACTTTCACTAGACAGCCCGCGCGGGAGAAGACAGGGCGTGAAAGAAGCTCCTGGAGGTGAGTGTGTGTTTGTCCCTTGCATATTTTATTAGTTAAAACATACTAGAAATGTTCTGATAAGAAATAATTTACATACCGGATCCGCTCATCAGTACACGACGGATCCGGAAATTTTTTTTTGATGTTGGCTTCAGGATTTTCGGATCAGTATCTTACCAAAAAAGCCAGAAAGACGCATCCGGAAAGAAAAAATTATGCGTTCTTATGCGTTTTTCCGGATCTGGTGTGTAATTCCGGCAAATGGAGTACACGACGGATCCAGACAACGCAAGTGTGAAAGAGCCCTTACTGCGTCCCACCTCAGCAGCGATGGCGCGCTGTGAGAGACCCTGCTTATGCAGTTCAACAACCCGACCACGTTAAAAAGGGGAGAGTTTTTTTGCCTTTGCCATCACAACGTGTGACTACCTGACAGAAAATGACAATGAATCCACATCTTTGCACAGATTTGGCCTTTTAAAGGCATGTGGTCCTAAAATTTGGATCAGCTGAAAAACAGCCGGTTTCAGTTTAATTGTTATTTTTAATGAATTGAATGCTCAAAAAATGTTTTGTCTCACTCTCATTACTTCATGTTGCATGTTGAAGCTCTACTTGGAACCTTGTTAAGATCTAACAATGTAAAATATGATTTTTTGCCATTTTTCAAGTTGTCTTAAACCTTTGATCAGGACTGTAGCTTAGCTCCATTCACTGAGCTGCGCTGTGCCTATGCTATGTGACCGATGAACGGGTTGTCACTTAACCTAGGGAAAGCGGAGAAAAGGCCGTAGTGAGTGCTGCTGCCTTCTCAAACAGCTGATTGGTGGGGTCCGGTGTGTTGTGACCACCTATGCAGAGGACAGGTCATCAGTATTTAAGTCTCAGAAAGCCCCTTTAAGCTGTCCATGTAGACTGCCATTCACCTGAATGGCTGCCATGTAAGGCCTCTTTCACACGAATGATATGGATAGGCTGAGTATGCATTCAGGATGCGTTCAGTGAAACTCGCACCATTTGGCAAGCAAGTTCCGTCAGTTTTGTCTGCGATTGCGTTCAGCTTTTTCCGCATGGGTGCAATGCGTTTTGATGCTTTTTTCACATGTGAAAAAAAAATTAAGGTTTACAAACAACAGATCCTAGCAACCTTCAGTGAAAAACACATTGCACCTGGACTGCATCCAGATGCAGTGCGTTTTTCACTGAAGCCCCATTCACTTCTATGGGGCCAGGACTGCGTGAAAAAACGCAGAAAATAGAACATGCTGCGATTCTCACGTAATGCAGAACTTATGCATGAAAAAAAAAAGTGCACATGTGCACAGACCCTTTGAAATTAAAGGGTCAGGATTTAGTGCGGGTGCTATGTGTTCACTTCATGCATCGCACCAGGGCAGAAAACTCGGTCGTGTGAAAGGGGCCTGATACTACCTTTTTTTGCAGTCTATACAGCCGATTGTAGTTTACCTTACAAATTTGAAATTCTTCGGCAGGTCAGATTTGGACAGCCATGAAGAATGATGGGGAATAAAAAATTACTTCCCATTGAGATACAGTAGGCTTTAGTCCATCCATCTGATGGGCACCCCTGGCTCTTTCAGTGGGCAGCCGAGGCAGACTTGCTTACCTGTAGGGAGTTCGGTGGCACAATCATTCATGTCCCCCAACTAACAGTAAGTGTGGCTTATGCCACTAAATGTTTGCCATACTTCAGTTGGAGGGGTAGGTTGTTTAACATACATACCTTAAACAGGTGGTATCCATAGCACCACTCTATTTTCACACCAAACTGCCTCACTCTTACTCTCTAAACTTACCAGGTTAGGGTTATATGGTGGTTCTATTTTACACTGTAGAAGATCCTCCCAATGGATATGTCTGAAAAACGGGTGTTTCTGCACATTAAAAGGAATAGATAAAAACAACATGAAGTAACATCTCCAAAGTCAAGCAGCCTAAAAAGTAACATAATGGCACCTGAATGTCCGCCACATCCGCTTGTCCAGATCCCAGCCTTTGAGATGGATTTTTCTTCAGAAGCTGAAAAAAGTCACTATTGAGTAAAGAGAAGAATCAATAGCATAGAAACAGTCAAGAGTAAAGGTTGATAGGACCTGTTACCTTCTTCAAGAGATCGCAGGCATCTGGTGTAAGATAAGGCGGGAATGATGGTTTTCCTTTCAGAATCTTGTCGATGATCTTCTTCCTGTTGTTTCCAGTAAAGGGGGGCTGGAATTAGGGGAAAGGTGGGGAGACAAAAAGGACATAACATGTAAGAGTTGTACCATATCACACACCAGAGACAAGGCTTGGTGGATTCCACCATACAATCAGTCTGGAGGTCATGTATAGACTTACGTGGGATTCAAACAACAGGTTCCCTATTCTTTCAGCAGTGGTACTACAGTAAAATTATTTATATTCCAATAAATAAAAAACTTTAATTAAAACACTTCAAATATATCAGAATAATGAGGTACCCAATCATGCCACCCCACGATCATACCTTTGAGTGACTAGTAAAAAAAATGTTTAAAGCCACTATTGTCTATACATGGCTACCAGACTGAACATATGAGCTCCCTTCATTGCTATGGGAGTTTCAAAAAAGAGCCAAGCTCCCGGACACCTATAGAAGTGAATGAAGAACGCACCATGCAACCAATCACTGGGAACTCCAATGATTGGCTGCAGTGGTACAGTTTAGCGATGGAAGCGGTGGAGAGAAAATGGGTGAGCATTGATTATTTTACCACAATCACTGGGGCTGCCCAAGTTTTTGTTTAACTCGGGTAACCCTTTTAATGGGCCTCATTCTACTGCTTTGTAGAATAAGGCTTGCACAGGTACCCCGTGCCATCGTAGAACAACAGCTTCACTATCTAATGACAGCCTAGCTCCTGTTCTAATGACTGGGATTAAAGATTTAAAGGGTTTGTCTCATCTCGCTGTTAGTAAGGCGAGATGAGGCACAGTCCTGACCACCTCCTGGCCGGGAAACAGCAGAGTGCTCCGTCACTCTGTTGTTTCAGTAGCTCTCACTGCCATGCATTGTTTGCTGTGCTACGCTGTTTCTGTAGCTCTCAAGCGCTCTGCTATTTCCTGGTCGGGAGTTGGTCCGGACTGTTTCTCATTTCACCTTAGAAATAGCGAGATGAGATAAACCCTTTAATCACTCTTGACTGTGGCCTGATCAAAGGTGGCTCCCCTTCGATCAAGTTATTGGGTTTCCCAGTGACAGCATTTAGGATTGGAGAACCCCTGTGCAATAAGCCTTGAAAGGGACTGTCTGTGTATTAAGCGTGCTGTTAAAAAAGAGATTAGTATGTATGTATTAGCATACAGAATATAAGAAACTTTATAATATATCTTATTAAAGAAAAATGCTTTGCTCTTTGCTAGATGACACACAAACTGCAGTTCCTTAGCTCTGCTACACTTAGCAATTTTAACTCTACTTTTTCTAGTAAGATAAGGCTCTGCTACTGTTCGCAGTGAGGTATTAAATCCCTTACTAGCTGGCAGCAACCTCTTCAGCCCTCCATAAACTTTTGTGTGTGAGGCTGAAGATGGAGAGTTAATTGATATAAGAGGCTGAGTGAAGGGAAACAGTAAAACCAGCCTGAGAAGCCCCATGAGTAAGGATAATTTTTTAATAAGATATATTGCAAAGTTACTTATATTCACCTATACTATTAATTTCTGAAAACATGTTTATAACTCGAGGTACATGTTAATAGGTAAAAACAAAAGGTAATAAAAAAAGGCCACAATAATTCATATGTACACCCAAATAGTGCCAATAAACACAATTTCTCTGACATAAAAAAGGCCCGATACAGCCACGTCTATGAAACAAAAAAAATAATATGGTTGCTGCAGGAGAAGCAATAAAATGTAAGTGGGTATTTAGGTCCAAACGAGCTTGGTCTTTAAAGGGAACTTGTCAAGAAAATGCACATTAAACCGCCACCATTACCTTATAGAAGTCTGTAGATTGAGCTGCTGAAAACTAGTTCATAGCGGCAGAGTGCAATACGGGAATGACAAGGTCAAGCTGTATGTGAGAGTATGCTTCAAGACTCTAATTTACATATCACAAGCAGGGGAATAAAAGTATTTTTTGTGGCATTAGGCGTATCTGACACTTAGAACAAAAACAAATGTAAAATCAATCTACTGGCTTCTATAATGTAATGTTGGCAGTTTAATATGCATTTTCTAGGTGACAGGTTCTGTTTAAGGGGTTAGTCAAAAACCTGAAACAAAAACTAGAAAATTACACAAATGTGAGACAACACTGGACACTCACTGAACCAGTCAGCATATCGTACAACAGAATCCCTAGACTCCACCAGTCCACTGCCCGGTTGTGTCCTTTGCGAGCAAAAATTTCAGGGGCCCTGGAAGACAGAAAAAGCAAGACTTTGATAAATGATACTATGTTCAATGTTTCGCCCTAAATCCTTATGTGTAATATGTCTCTTGTGAGCTCAGACTTTTCTGCTCCAGACGACATTTCCTGCCTTTAATTTATTGGATGGGAAGTAGTTGTCTAACAGCTACCCTTGTCAGCTACTTCAAATCTCATACGGCAACTTTTTCTGTAAGGCAGAGTCACAACACGCAAAAGATTTCCCTTGTTCTACTCCTTTAGCGGAGAACAATGGAAATGACAGAAGTGCAGGATAAGGCACATACCTGACCTGAACAGACTACAATGGAGTCCGTTCGTTTTTTTTTGTTCGGAATCCTGTTTTTTTTTTTACCGGCCCAAAAAGTCCTGCATGCAGGAATTTTTTGTCCAGTGTTTTTGACGGAATCTGCGACAGAGGCCTTGAATGGAGCCTCTCCCTTCTGGTCCACTGAGGCACATTGAACCCTTCTTCTTTGACCACAACTTACCCTACAAAGTCATGCCTTACTGAATCTATGTGTGAACATTTCCTGGCATCAGTGACAAATGTTCAACCAACAAGTTTAATACTGGGAAATGGATATACATAACTCTTGAGTATAGTAGAAACACCTATGCAAGTCTGTATTATATGCACACAGCAGTTTATATATCCCTGAGCTCCATTTTCGAAGAGACCGCATGTTTTACAGAGAGCATCCACTGAGTGCGGAGCTTGCAGCTCCAGAAGCAGCAAATCCAAGAACGCACATAACACGCTTTAAGACATTGCACGTTTAGTCTGCACATTTGGCAATTGTGACTAAAAGTTTCAGAGAAAGAGAAAGCCTACCATTTATATTTTTGGTTTGTGTATGTACAACAGTTTTATGCCAAAGTTCAGACATCTCTTGTCAAATACCTTTTCTTTGTAGATTCTCTAAGTGAAATTGATTCCCTAAGTGCAGACGATGGAGCTGGTTACTCCAGCGGTGGTTCCATTTATTTCAATAGGAGCAGCACGGCAGTAACCAGCTCAGTCCACTGCACAATAGACAGAGCTACTGCAGAACAGTTGTGGGGTGTCGGACCCCCACTGATCAGATAGTGATGGCCTATCCTGAAGATAGGTCATCACTTGTAAAGGGTTGAAGAACCCCTTTAAGATCTTAAGAGTTGTCTAAGAAGCTAACAAGAACGATAAATGACTCAAATCCCCCTTATGCTACATAGGGCTTGGTTATTAATGAGATAGGAATGACACTGTGTCAGCCTGGTCCTCCAGAAGTGACAGGGACCTGAAATGATCAACTCCCTGTCTTAAAAAATCCTAAACATAGTGTCTAAGCATTAGGACCCCAAAGCAGGTAGCATCTTTGCAATGGAAACCAGTGACATTGTGATGACACCGCAGGCCTTCAAGTGTCACAAAGGAAAGGGAGGATGGTGAGAGAACATAATCTAATGTCTAGCAGCCTTGTCCTCTATCTTCTACTAAAGCTACAATAAAAACGTCTGTACACGGGTGTGGCGTTTCTGTTCACAGATCCAGCATACCTCCTAAAGGCTGAAAGTTCACAAAAAAAAAAAAAAATGGAGGCCTAAGACATAACCACTGTGTTATTGGATGCATGGTATATGTTGTGGCACTCATTTGATTAATTACATGAAATGTAAAAAATAAATTGGCATTTTTTTCTCTAGTTTTATCCATGCAAAACTTAAAGGGTTATTTCCATTTCAAACATTGGGGACCTGCACCTATGCCCGCAAAATCCCAGAGGGTGCACCAGGCATTCGCGGCCACCTTCCATTTCGAGAGCTCCAAAAATAGCCAAGCACTGGCTCAGTTATTTCTCTCAGCCCTATAGAAGTGAATGGAGCGGAAGCCATGCTTGCAGGGTGCGCCGCCCATTCATTTAAATGGGACTTTCGAAAATAGCCGAGTCTCCTGCTCGGCTATTTTCGGCGCTCACATACAAATGAAAATCATATTTCAGTTTATATTCTTAATGGTCAATGGTCTGAAGTAAACCTTGAAGAGACTAGCACAAGCATACTGGCCCCTTCAAACAATTGATCAGCAGTACCAAGAGATGAGAAGCCACCAATCTGATACTAATGCTAGGATAGACTATGAATATGCTAATGCTCCCTTAAAAATCTTTTCATTTAGAATGAGGGAGGACACAAACTTTTGTATAAAGACTATACAGTCTTTTACTCTTGCAAGAACAGGACATACATATACTCTACGGTTCCACAGAAGGTGTGTGTCATGCTGTCTCCATGAATTGACTCCTTGCACAGTCCAAAGTCAGTGAGTTTGATGTGACCTAATGAATAAAACAGAAGAGTCAGTTAGTAAGCCACAATGCTGCTACTGTATACATAAAGGATAACTAAAAACAACAGTATCCTTCACCACTGCATACAGATTGACATACATGACAGCAAAAACAGGAAAGCACACAGATGTCTAACTGTCACTAACTTACCATGGGCACCAAGCATGACATTTTCTGGTTTCAGATCCCTGTATATTATCCCCAGAGAATGCAGGTGTCCTAGAGCAAGGGTAATCTCTGCCAAGTAGAAGCTATGTGACAAAATACATACCAGGAATCAAACAGAAATAAAGCCACGCTACTGCACCCACATCCAGCAGGACATACCAGGCTGTATCCTCCATGAAGATCCCTTCTCTTTCCAAGTGCAGGAACAATTCCCCACCTATAGCAGAAAGCAAATTTGTGGAAGTTATAATTAAAGCTTTGGCCAAATGTGACATGTTAGGGAACAAATTGTGTAACTATTAGTGCTTATGGATGTACAGGTAGATGCAAATGATCCTGTGGGCATCGCTGCTGTGCCTGCGGGAGGATGGCTGGGGTTGTCAACTATAACCCCGGGTAACAACCAGGATCAGAGAATTCCCTGATTGCAGCTGTTACATTTCTGTGATGTTTCAATCACTAATGAATGTGACACCCACAGGAAAAAAAATAAAAAAAAAGCGACAATCACTGGGGCTGTCTGTTCTATATGGCAACCTGGGATAAAAGGTATACTCTAGGTATGTCCAAGAAGATTCCTGTGAGTATTATTTATGCACACGCAAGTATTCCAATACATTACAATAAAAAAATTGTTAAAGTTTAATAAATTACCATAAAATAAAATTATATAAAACATAAAAACAGACACAGAAATCAGAACAATGTTAATGTTATTTACAAAAATAAATGGGAGTTTCGTTGCAAAGGAGTCTGCTTAGAAAGTGTTGCAAAAAAACAAGCACTCATGCATCTGCTTTAGCCCAAAAAAATACAAAATAAGCATAATTGCTCGAAAAAAAACTACAAATTGCTCAAGTTCAATTCCTCAATAGTGTATATTCTTTTCTGCCTAGGGAAAAAAATGTGATATCATGGACAACTTTATCACATTGTCTGATAGGATCTTTACATGATGAGATTTTACAGTCTCCTCAAGAGCAGTTAGGGCCTGAAATACTACCGACAATTCTCTCTGATTGGAAGAGGTTAGGTTTCAGCTCTGATCCCAAACCCCCTGGACCATGTTGTGTGTCGAGTGTGTGATCCCCAACCAGCTGATAACCACAGACACCAGCTGTGGTTATCACTTTCTAATTTTCAAGGCACCAGGGAACACCTAATTGAAGATTTCTCTTAATTATCCACCAAATGAGAGTGCATTTTACTAGATCAGGGATATAATTTTTTTTGTCTAAAGAGGATTGACTTTTGTCCCAGGGGGATAACAGGAAATGTTAGCGGATTCCTGTATGGGCTTGAGCCCACCTGACTGAAAGAATAGAGGATGTAAGTAGTCCTGGAATGGTTATAACATCTCTTCTTGAGGTCGTAGAGACCACGAAAGAAGGAATATTTTTAAATTACATTTTTAATGAGGGAGATAAGATGTCAACTGATAAGAATCCAGGAGGATTCTCAAAAAGACTTTTTGTTGCCATGGAGATAGATATGATTTTTCCTGGTTCACCAGCCATCCCAGGGAGCAGAAAGTCTAGAGGACTATTTGCAAGTGGAGAAGTACCTCTTTTAAAGATACAGGAAGTCCTCGAGATACAGGGCCACCAGGATCTCTAAGATGAAGAGTATTTGAGACTTACGCCATCATTTCTGAGAAGATCCTGGGGGTTGAAGACAAACCAAATGGCAGAGCCTGGAACTGAAAATGTAGTAGTTTCTTACAAAAAGGGCAATTATCAGATACTTCTGATAATCTTGAAAAATTGGAACATGATAATATGCATCAAAGAGATAAAGAGTTATCATATCGCAGACTAGAGAAAGCAAATTTATTGTAGTTTTTATGCAATTAATTTTTTGTAATGTTTGTACCGATTCAGGAATCTGACATCTATAATTAATCTATAAGTCCCATTCGGTTTTTGAACTAAAAATACTGGAGAGTAAAACCCTTGACCTATTTGTTCTAAAGGGATGGGGACCAGAACCTGTTTTTGCAGAATGATTGACTGTATGTTAGTTGACTGTATGTGTGTAACAGACATTTGATTAACAAAAACCTGTTGAGAGGGACAAATTGCAGCTTGTAAACTGCCTTTATGGCACTAATAATACAGGGAGAAAAAGTTATCTCTCCCCAGGTTTGATGGAAGAATTCTTATCGCAACAGGAAGGATGGCATCATTGCGGCTGACAGGTGGCGTTATCAGGATTGAAGAGGAAGCCTTTGTATATATTCTTCTGAAACTGCCATTTCCCATATGCCTTTTTCTTTTGGTCTGTTTTACTTCTCTTTTGGTTACAAAAGGAACATTACTGGTGAAATAACCTTGATTAATAAGGAAATCATTTTTTTCTCATCTGAGGCATTATCCAAGATGTCATCTAGGATGCACCCAAAAAGTCTATCTCCTTCACATGGTATGGAGCACAGCTGACTGTTTGATCTAGCCAGACAGTCCTATGAGTGGCTATAGCTTAACCACATCAGTGGAGACTTCTGCTAAAAAGTTAAAGCTTGCAAGGAGGAGAGAATCTCTTCTCTATAAGTGCCTGCTGCTAGATGGTCATCCGCCTCATTCAGCTGTACCGATAGAGATCTAGCAGTAAAAGTGGCTGCAATACTAAGCCAAAACATAGCTGTATTTGTCTCCCAAAAGACTTTCACATTTTTTGTCCATCGGATCTCTGAACAGAACTATATCTTCAAGCTGTAGGGCAGATTTTATTTTTATTTTTTTAAATTTGGGCTACCAGAGCATCAATTTTTAGGGTTTTATCCCAGAGCTCAGTATCCTCTTCAGCAAAGGGATATTTTATTTTACTGTAAGTGCTCTAGAAGTTCCTCCTCTTTTCTCCAATTCCCTCCATTCTTTAGAAATTAGTTTACCATTATTATAGATGGGAAGAACACCTCTCCTAGGACATGGAGATGCTGGTCTTGAATTAATTGGGGTTCTTTAATGTCCTCAATCTTCATAGTTTCTCTTATGATTTAAGGAGACAATCAGTGTCTCCGGTAAAACAAAACAGATGGTCTGACCCATCCTCAGAAGAATTAGGATCACCCTCTAAGAGAACTTCACCCTCATCTAAATCAATGTGGAAACTGGACAGATCAAGTTTTTTTTTTTTTTTTTAACCAGAAGGCTGAGGAGATGAAGGGGTCAATGACCGAATTTATTTCCTATTTAATAATACTGTTTATCTTAAAATTGTCCTAAAAGGGGCCTCTTTCCTCACTATATTTCAACAAAGCACATACAGTATGTGAAAAAATGTAATGTGCAAAATAAACTCCTCACCCCCAGTTAACCAACCTACAGAATACAGGAGGGATGGGATCTCTCCAGAATTCGACATGGCGGGAAGTAGAATACGCTGCACGCTGAGCCTACAGTTCCATGGATCCACTACCTTCATCTTATGCCGAATATCTGGTTCTGCCCCAGGCCACATGAAGCTCGGAGAAACTGGAAGTCCTGAACCAGAAGTGCATCCCCGGAAGACCAGACCGCTCACTACCTGTGCCAGCCCTCCCATAGAACCCAGGGAAAAGAACAGGCTGGACAAGGAAATAATAATTGTCTAATGATGAAATACACCTTCCTGTAGGACAGGAAACAATTGAAGCACGTAAAGGCTTTTATCAGCTGCTCTTACGTTGTTTCCTATCCTTAGGGAAGAGGGGAAACACTCCTGTGAGTGCAATTGTGGAGACACTGGGGAAAAATGTCTGAATGTTCTGTGAAATCTTAAAGGATAACTGTCATATTTTCACTCAAAATTCAATTTTCATATATGTTGTTGCTGCTGTGGTGATAATCCATAATCACTAATTATTGTGTTCACATACTACTTGTTTAATAAGATTCCGTCCATAGCAACCGCTCCTCACAAGACTTCTTTCTGACTATCTTCTCAAGATGGCCACCCAGGGGCGGATTAAGTGCATGATAGGCCCGGGGCTGTCTAACCAACTTGGGGCGCCCCCCCATTTTAGTTTATTTATTTTTGTATGAAGAGGCTGCGATGCTTCATGAGCGCCACAGTCTCTTCTTAGGCCATATGACATCTTCAGACAAAAAAAATAAAAATACCCCAAGTTGGGTCCTAAACTGAAAAATGTGGTCGCCAAATTTAAAATACATATAATTATAATAAAAAAAGACATGGAGGAGAATACAGCATCACATACCTCTTACATCCAGTGACATCTCCTGTCATGTAGACCTTCTCATTCCTCTTCTCCTCCGTTTGACCCAGACCACCATGGCAAATTCTTTCAGCCGCATCTCGCCTCTACAGTTTGTAATACAGACACATTAGAGTCATCCTGTCATCAGTCATCCTGCTGCCACTACCAATACTGTGCCCATTTTGCTCCCCAATGTCCAAGGTACTATACTGCTTAGAAAATAGTGACCCTAATATACATAATTGGAGTCATTTATCAAACTGGTGTAAAGTAGAACTGGATTTCCAAAAGAGCTGTCAAATATGAAAGGTGGAATCTGATTGGTTGCTATGGGCAACTAAGCCAGTTCTACTTTACACCAGTTTGATAAATTACCCCAAATGTTCCTATAGTGTCCACAGCAGTTATAATGTCCCCTAGAGTGCCCCGAGTAATAATACCACCCTCTATTGTGCTCCAGGCAATAATCCCTGTATAGTGCCCCCAAAAATGATAGAATTGCCCCTACAGTGCCTCCCCAATAGCAACACCCCATATAGTCATTTCCACCACACTGCCCCCACATAGTAATCCCCCAATAGCAATTTGCCCCCACACAGTAATTTCCCCCAAACTGCCCCCATATAGTAGTTTGCCCCCACACAGTAATTTACCCTACATAGTAATTTGCCCCACACTGCCCCAACATAGCAATTTCCACCAAACTGCCCCCACATAGCAATTTCCACCAAACTGCCCCCACATAGCAATTTCCCCACACTGTCCCCACATAGCAATTACCCCACACAATAGTTTCCCCCACATAGCAATTTCCCCCACACTGCCCCCACATAGCAATTACCCCACACTGCCCCCACATAGCAATTACCCCACACTGCCCCCACATAGCAATTACCCCACACTACCCCCACATAGCAATTACCCCACACTGCCCCCACATAGCAATTACCCCACACTGCCCCCACATAGCAATTACCCCACACTGCCCCCACATAGCAATTACCCCACACTGCCCCCACATAGCAATTACCCCACACTGCCCCCACATAGCAATTACCCCACACTGCCCCCACATAGCAATTACCCCACACTGCCCCCACACAATAGTTTCCCCCACATAGTAATTTGTCCCCACATAGCAATTTCCCCCACACAATAGTTTCCCCCACACAGCAATTTCCACCACACTGCCCCCACACTGTCCCCACATAGCAATTACCCCACACTGCCCTCACACAATAGTTTCCCCAACATAGTAATTGTCCACACATAGCAATTTCCCCACACTGTCCCCACATAGAAATTATACCACACTGCCCCCACACAATAGTTTCCACCATACGGCCCCCATATAGTAATTTGCCCCCACATAGTAGTCCCTCCCATAATAATTTGCCCCCACACTGCCCCCATATAGTAATTTGCCCCCACACTGTCCCATATAGTAATTTGCCCCCACATAGTAGTCCCTCCCAATGCCATAATAATTTAGCCCCACACAGCCCCCACATTCCCCCTCCCATGTACTTGAGGTTTCGACTCTTCCCTAACATGACCCCCAAAGTAGGCACATGAAATAAAAAAACAAATGAAAAAACAAAACAAATGAAAAGCTAAATACTCACCGTCCAGGGCCAGGCAATTGCTCGCAGACGAAGGTTCAAGGCGGGATGAGGCAGGCGTGCACACGTCAATGTGCTGTGTCCCGGCACAGGCACGTGATGACGTCATCACGCACGCCTGCATCGGGATTTCACTACCGCATAGGCCTCAGGCCTACTAGGCCTGAAGCCTATGGCGGTGAAAAGCGATGGGACAGGGAGCTATGCGCTCCCGTACCCCGCCGCAGTATTTGGGCGTTCGGGTCGGCGTTGGGCCCCCCAGCGGTGCTGGGCCCGGGGCTGCCGACCCGAACGTCCCGACTGTAATCCGACACTGTGGCCACTGATGCCCTTACCCTGAGGCTAAGACTTCCTTCCCTAACTATCCAGAATTAATTTGGCTCATCTCTGGAACACGCAGCCTCACCCCAACCAATCGGCTTTCTCCAGACTTAAACACTCCCTCTTCCTCCTGAGTAGTTGATCACTAATATTCTAATCGCGTATTTTTATTGCGAATATTCTAATCACAAATTTTTATTGCGAATATCGGCACTATCCCGTTCCGACGGGAGCGCGCACGCAGCGTTCGGGACTGCCCCCTACTACGTCCTCCGTCTTCTGTATATAGACGATAGGAGACGGAGGACACCTAGCAAGTTGTTTTAGCCGCACCACTGAAATGCCTGGGGGAGGAAAGAACATGCTGCAATTACTAGGTAATTCAATACCTATACAAAAAGTATTAACTAGGGAACTAAGGTAAACCTAGTCAGACCAATCCAATTACATAAAAATATATATATGACAGTTACCCTTTAATAGAAATCTGTATCAGTTATCGCTAGAGAAGCCGTCTGCACACCTAAAGATTAGGTATGCACAGGGTAGGGGGAAGTGTAAAATGGAAAGTTTATTGATGTTTGTGTGTGCAGGGTGCAAGTGTTTAGTTTGGCTTATTTGATGCAGTGATTCAGATGCTGGTAAACACCTAGATGGTTACATCAAAGAGTATCTAGTTAGGTGCAGGGTTTACAATCATCTAGATTCCCTATCAGTATGTCTTTAGGAGTTTCATACGAAATCAGAGTACCCGGAGGAAACCCCTGCAAACACGGGGAGGACATATAAACTCCAAGCAGATGTTTCTCTTGGTGAAGACCCCAGCCCAGTACTAACCACTGGGCCACCATGTCATCCCAGCCCAATACTAACCACTGAGCTACCATGTCACCCCTTTTCTAGGGAGGGGAAAAAACTGTCACTTTTTTTTTTGTCATAGAGCAAGTATCTTCTGTAATTAATAGGGGAAATGGGTTAATAACATGCATAGAAGTTCATGCGATTCTCTCCCTGGGGTCTTTTACAGTTATAAAGGGAGACAGTGATTTATTCTCTCATCTTCTGCCTGCAGCCTGTCTCCCACTGCCCCTCTCTTGCTCCACGCTGAATGAGATCATACCAGGTTGAATAGGAGGCTGTATTAAAACAAGACCAAGATCAAGCCGCCATAAAACTGGAGATACAACCTGTGGGTTTATGCAGTTCTCACTGGGACCTGTTTTTATAGGCTGTATATACAGTTTATGCAAGCTAGAAACTAGTCTTGTCCAATGCTTAGATTGTCAACTTTAAAACAAGACCAGGAACGCGGTTCTAGCTCACTTAACTGTAGCATAAGGATGACCAAGGCTCCCCTGACCCAAACTGACCACATCATAATGATTTGATACAATCAGTTCCTATGTGATTGCGGATCTAATTTACTGTACTGACATCATTATGTGAATACATTATAATAGACCAACAGTCAGACAGGAACAGACTGCACCATAAATCACTATAATGCACTCAGTTCGGTTCAGACTGAGGAGCTGCGGTTGGTCCAGGAGATGTTTTCCAGGCCTTTCACGGTTGCCCTGAGATGCGTCCCTCCCCCTCCTGCAGCCACATAGCCTAAACTTTGTTAGTTCAAAACCGTATTATCCTTTTCCCACAAGCAGTGTTCAGGCTGATCAGTAGAGGAGTTAAAGGAGTATTCCAGGATTTTTATACCGATGGCCTAGCCTCAGGACAGGCCATCAATATCTGAAAGAAGGTGATCTGACATCCAGCACCTCCACTGCTCAGCTGTTCAAAAGTAGCTCTAGCACAGGAACTGAATGGTGAAGTGAATGGGAACAGCACTGCAGTAACCACCTCCATGGCAGTTCTTGCGCAGACTTCTGTCACTGGAGCTACTTCGGAACAGCTGCAATGGCAGAGGTGTGGTTGTCAGACCCCTGCCGATCAGAAGTTAATGGGTTATCCTGAGAGGCGCTCAATATAAAAATCCTGGACAACCCCCAGGTGTATTGAGCTATTTTGAGGAAGGAAAAATAGGGCTACAATAAAAACAGCCTTTGCTTTTTAGGGTGTTGTTTTTACAGTGTTGCTGTGGCAGTACGTGGGACAGTAAGTACATCATTATGCCGATAAGAATTTCTATGTTTTTTTAATGCTTTCCTACTTTTGCACAATAAAAACACTTTTTCGCTTTTTACAAATGTTTTTTCTGCCACATTCAAAAGCTAACAGTTTTTTTTTTGTCGACCAAGTAGTGTGAGGGCTTGTTTTTATTTTTTTAGGACGAGCTATAGTTTTATTGCCACCATTTGACACATCATAAAATGCATTTATTTTTTGTAGTGTTTTCTGTGGGATTAACAAAAACAGCAGTTATGGCATTTTTTACCATTTCACCATGCCCGTTGTTACAGATGTAGCAATACCAATTATGTATTTGCAGCAGCAGTGCAAGGTCTGTATTTTTTTAGTTTTTTTTGGCCAGTGACATACCGGGTTTTACATCACTATGCTAGGCAGAGACTTCCGCCTAGCAGTGAGCCCGGTGATGTCACAGATGAGCCGTTTATAGCGTCGCCCGAGACTGTTTTGGAGGACAGTAGACAAGAGTGTTTGCTATGCAACTGCGAAACCAGGATGGACGACCAGAACCTACCCAGGGAACACAGGTCACGGTGACTGTTTTTTGACTATGTATATGAGTTATTTGTTTTATCTTTTATGTATTTAAGCACACTTACTAAACTTTTTAATTCACCTACCCTGTGTAATATTATTCCCAGATCTCAGAATTCACAGTAAAACAGGGGCTAAAATCTTAAAGGGGTTCTGCAGTTTGTTTAGATAGATCATCAGCATCTGATCGGCAGGGGTCCGACACACAGGACCGCCGCCGATCAGCTCCGCGGCCTTCTCACTGTTTACTGCCTGGACAGTGACGTCACAACTAGTATCAACTGGCCTGGGCGTGGCTAAGCTCAGTTCACTTGAATGGAGCTTAGCCCCGCCCATGCCAGTTGATACTAGTCGTTACGTCACTGGGCCAGCAGTGAACAGTGAGAAGGCCTCGGCACTGCTGGAGCGCCGCTGCCTTCTTAAACAGCTGATTGGCGGGGGTCCCGGGTGTTGGACCCCTGCCGGTCAGATGCAGAACCCCTTTAACCTTGATAAATGCATAAAACTGAATGTTATGGAGATTTCTTTACAGGCAGTTATACATAGCACTCAGTGACATACTGTCGCTAAACTGAATAGGCCGTTGATTAGCATGTTGTTTCAGGTTTTCAGAAACCTCTTTGTGCAGTTCATGGATCATGATGGGCTAGTAGCGCTCCAAGACTCCGGATCTATGACATATCGGAAGATTTCAATTTTGAGTGAACTCACCACTCAGACACTCCAGAATCAGGTAGAGTTTTCCGTGGGTTTGAAACGCATACACCAAGTCTACAATGAAGGGGTGTCGGACGGCCTCCAGGACACTGCGCTCTGCTGTTGCGTGCTCAGTATCTTTAGCATGACAAATTAGCAGCGCCTAAAGAAAGACCAAGTCACAGTTCAATGCAGGAGGTGTCTGGAAAAAACTTATATTACAAGCTCTAAAGGACAGAAACACGCCAGATCTAGGGCCATCTGTCCAACTCCCTGGCCATCTAGAGAAGTGTTCCTCAACTCTCATTGGAATTTGGGCCCCTTTGCGCACCTAGGCTGCAAAAAAGTGTTACACATGTGGTATTGCCGTACTCAGGAGAAGTAGGGCAATTTGTTTTGGGGTTTCTTTTTCCATATACCCATGCTGGGTGAGAGAAATATCTCTGTAAAATGACAACTTTGTATAAAAAAAATGGGAAAAGTTGTCTTTTACAGAGATATTTCTCTCACCCAGCATGGGTATATGTAAAATGACACCCCAAAACACATTGCCCTACTTCTCCTGAGTACGGCGATACCACATGTGTGACACTTTTTTGCAGCCAAGATGCGCAAAGGGGTAGGAACGCGCTGTAAAACGCTCAGGTGTGAACCCAGCCTTAGGCTTTACAGGGTTGCTCACAATTTAGCATTGCCCAAAATGCTAGAACAGTAAACACACCCCACAAATGACCCCATTTCGGAAAGTAGACACCCCAAGGTATTCACTGAGGGGTATAGTGAGTCAGTGGGAGATTTTTTTTGCCAGAAGTTAGCAGAAATGGAACCTTTATTATTTTTTTTCCTCAGAAAGTGTAATTTGCCGCTAACTTGTGAAAAAAAAATTAAATCATACATGAACTCACCATGCCCCTCCGCGAATACTTTGGGGTGTCTTCTTTCTAAAATGGGGTCATTTGGGGGGTATTTATACTATCCTGGCATTTTAGCACCTCAAGAAACATGACAGGTGCTTCAAAATGCGGAAATTCAAATTTTTGCACCATAGTTTGTAAACGCTATAACTTTTGCGCAAACCAATAAATATTGGATTTTTGGACATGTAGCACAATAAATTCTGACACAAACTTGTATAGAAATGTAATTGTATTTGAACAATTTTACCAGAAAAAGTTAAAAATACACTTTTTTTGAGAAAACTGCGGACTAAAAACGAAAAATGTCAGCAGCAATGAAATACCACCAAATGAAAGCTCTATTAGTGAGAAGAAAAGGAGGTATAATTAATTTGGGTGGTAAGTTGTATGACCGAGCAATAAAGTAGTGTAGTGCAGAGTTTTAAAAAGTGGTCTGGTCATTAAGGGGGTTTAAGCTAGGGGGGCTGAGGTGGTTAAGTGCACGTATAGCGATCGCTGTTAATCACGGACAGACCGCCCACCAGACTCTTAAGCCGAGAAGGAGCGGGAATTCCAATTTAAGCACTGAATGGCATTATTGTGAGAAATATACGGCAGTGTTATGTGTGCACTATATAGTAGTTTTATTTGTATATTGTATATACTTTTTATAACATTTCTGTATTTTTTTCTGCATTTAATGGCAGTATTTGTTTGGGCATTATATGTATGTATTGGAAAATCTGTGTAATATGTTTAAAAATATGCGATTTGCATATATATGCAGGCACATACAGTATGTTACAAATGGGAAGAGTGGGGTGGCGGTGACTGTTTCATTGTTGCTCAAGTGCCCATTTTCTGTAAAACCGATCATACCAGAGAAAATGACCTCTCCATCTAGACGTGCAGGTCCACTTACGATTGGAATGCAATTTTTGTTAGGCTACTTTCACACTAGCGTTAAAGTTTTCTGGTATTGAGTTCCGTCATAGGGGCTCAATACCGAATAAAAAAAAACGCTTCAGTTTTTTCCCCATTCATTGGCAATGGGGACAAAACTGCACTGAGCAGAACGTTCCGTTTAGTTGCGTTTCCAGACCGGAGAGCAAACCGCAACATGCTGCGGTTGGCTTTCCGTCCTGGGATATGGAGCAAGGGCATGACCCCCAATGCAAGTCAATGGGGACGGATCCGTTTTCTCGGTCACAATCTGAGACAATAAAAAATGGATCCATCCCCCTATTGACTTTTAATGGAGTTCATGACGGATCCGTCTTGGCAATGTTAAAGATAATACAACCGGATCCGTTCATAACGGATGCAGGTGGTTGTATTATCAGTAACGGAAGCGTTTTTGCTGAACCCTGCCGGATCCAGCAAAAACGCTAGTGTGAAAGTAGCCTTACTATTGTACACACTGTCCACATCACCACTAAGGTCTATAGGTAGTGGTAAGTGATGTTAGTGGCAAGTGACTGGCTCCAAAGTCATCTGTCTTCTGCTGGACCTTGGGGACCCTTTTGTATGAGGGGCTTACTATTGGGTTAGAGCCTGGGCAGAACAATCCTGTCTGCAACATTTTACAGAATATTGTTCACCTCCAATAAGCTCACCTTTTGCAAAACTTTCATAGCAAAAATTCTTCCCGAATTTGAGCCGGTCACCTTCCTCACCTGAAAAACCTTAAGAGAAAGAGTTAATAAGGAGAGAACTGTACCTGCTGTTATTTTCTATTCACATGAGCAATATTTTCTTACACTGTTCCCAGGTCCTACTGCACTGTCCTGCTGCCACCACTAGGTGGGGCCTAATCTGTTCCTATTCCAGTCAATAGGAGCCTTATACAAGGGTAAATGGATTTCACTCACTTGTGATGGGAGTGCACCGACAAGACTTTTTTTTTTTTTTTTTTTTTCAGTAGGGTGTCAGCTCTGATTGGAAGGTGTTATCCTACTGACAATAGAGATGGGAGAACCTAGTTGTCTATTTATTATTTCATTCTAGGAGTGATAACAGAGGAATCATTATTACCTCCAGGGTAAACATGTTCAACATTTATAACATATTTGCGTAACTACCTCATTACAACCACGTCCTTTGGTGTATCAGCTGCACTTTATATATAGGAGAGGAGTATGTGACATGATAATCTTCCCATACCAGTTTGACAGGAATGCGACAACTGGTAGTTATAACTCCATTGTGGCTACACGTCATATACTGGAGCAGCTGAGTCATTAAATGCAGTGGAGGTGATGAATTGTAGCTCAGGTCTCTTTACCAGTAACTGTGCTGCATAGTGATTTCATTCCTAATCTATTCTGGACGCCCCAAGCCTTACTCAATGGAACAAATATGGGTTGTCACTTTTAAGCTTCTAGACCTAGTGGAGGCTCTGAGTGCAGGTAAAAATCTAAAAAGTTATCCGCAGCATTAAAGGGCAAAGGATGTGCACGGGCATTAGAATTAGCGTAGTTACCTTTCCATAACTGCCTCGTCCCAGTACCCGGAGTATGTGAAAGCATTGTGGGGAGAGGGTCTCCTGCCCCGGGCAGATTCTGCTGTCTGCAAGATCATACTCAGTACAAGAAGAGTCAGACCTAGGAGACAGTTCTACAGTGAGGACCAGTATAGCAGTATCAAGTGACAATGGGAACAATAGAAGGACGCTCATACTAACCCAAGACCACAAAATCCCACTATCTCAGAGTCGTCATCCTGGAAAAAACAGAAGCACAGTTCATTAAAGTCTGAAGACAGATCATTGGATTTATTGATCTCCAAACCCTGTGGCCAAGAATGTACATGAGACAGTTATCAGTTTTGTGTGTGGTCCCCACGGCCGGAGATTACCTCTTTTAGGCTACTTTCACACTTGCGTTCAGAGCGGATCCGTCTGAGATGGACCCACTCATATAATGCAGACGGTGGAAAGTAGCCTGAACGGATCCGTCCAGACTTTACATTGAAAGTCAATGGGGGACGGATCCGTTTAAAATTGAGCCATACTGTGTCATCTTCAAACGGATCCGTCCCCATTGACTTACATTGTAAGTCTGGACAGATCCGCTTGCCTCCGCACGGCCAGGCGACACCCGAACGCTGCAAGCAGCGTTCAGGTGTCCGCCTGATGAGCGGAGCGGAGGCTGGACGGATGCGTTCGGGACCGCTTGTGAGCCCCTTCAAACGGAACTCACAAGCGGACACCCGAAAGCTAGTGTGAAAGTAGCCTTACCCGTAGTCGCATCCTCAGGTTGGCAGATACGTGTGGATACCACCTGTTAATTCAAAGTATGGCCTCATTTACATGTCTGTGATGACCTCCGTGACAGGATGGTCAGTGGTTCGTCCGTGTCTGTTTATTGCTCTCCGTGTATCATCCGTATTCCATGTGCACTGCTAGTCTAAAAATGAATTTTGCGAGCATATTCTTCCAACGCGGATGCCACAGACCCATAGAATATAATGTGTGCGAGTTATCTGTAATCAGGCATGCTTCTGTCGTGTGGCCACGGACCTACTTTCCCGATACATCCCCACACGCACTCTCCGATCCTCACAAGACCTCCTCTCCTCTTCCCACAATCGCCTCCAAGATTTCTCCCGTGCATCCCCCATACTCTGGAACTCGCTACCCCAACATATCAGACTCTCACCTACAGTGGAATCCTTCAAAAGAAACCTGAAAACCCACCTCTTCAGACAAGCCTACAACCAATGACCCTGTTGCCTCTATACCGCCATGACCAATTTCACCACCAGTTTGTAAACCCTCACGGGCAGGGCCCTCTTACCTTCTGTACCAGTTTGTAACTAGTCTTGTTTATGATTAGAGCAATTGTCTGTATTATGTATGTGCACCCCTTATCATATGTACAGCGCTATGGAATGAATGGCGCTTTAATAATAAATAATAATACCATAACCAATAGGCCACTAGTCAAATGTTGCACATTCTGCTGCCTTCAGTGGGAGTGCTACCCCCCTCACCATAGACAAGCACCCTGCGCCCTGTATATTAGGTTGTGGAGTTTGCACCAGTAAGTAAACTACATGTAGTACCCGCGCTACAGCCAATGGACGATGCAGTCAGATTAACCCCTTCATACAACTTCCACGTCAACCAGCAGTAGTAGTAGTAGTTACACGCAGCCCACCAATGACCACCAGGACTGCATCGCTTAGCCCCGCCCCGCCCCATTCCTCAGAAAACCCACGCGCGCCCCTCCTCACCGGCTCGTTCTCTTCACTCTTCTCCTCCGTTTCCAGGTCCAAGTCAAAAACACCTGCCATCGCAGCAGCACCCGGAACAAAAAGAAAGAGTAACTTCCGGGAACCTGTAAACAGTCGGAACGCACCTGAGCTGCTGTAAGTTTCCTTCCTGTTCCCGTGCAGTCGAGTAGTACAACTGCTGGACTACAACAAAATGGCGGCTGCCTATAGCGACTAGTGTCAGCCTAGAATATATGGGCTTCTAGGAAGAACTGGCAGCTGCCCTGCTTCTAGTCTCACAGCCTGGTGCGCGGCGTCAGACGCGTTTGTGCGCATGCGTATTCCGTGCTACCGGAATACTATTTTTTTGTGGATTATTTGTCATATTCTCTTTACGTAGACGGGATGATTTAGGAAATTTCTCAGTGCTTTACTAATTTCCCTGCAGCTCTGAAGTCTTGTGTGAACGAAAATGGGTGCAGCAGTAAAGTGCGTGATTACTGGAGCCAACATTAAAGGTAAGTTAGAATGGAGGTGGTGATGAGTTTGCCATTTGGTCATATGGCTTTCCATAGGGGTTAGAAGGACTATTATTAGGGTGCACATATAATGCAAACTTGTGGTACCGCATGTCAATGCTGGGGGTCATTTATTAAGAGGCTTGCGACTATTTCAGTCATAAAAGTAGTCGCACGTCCCCTTTTTGACCGGCTGTGGGACAATATTAAGTCTTACAGCTGGTGTCAAAAAGTTTTCGACAGGTGGGTGGGACGGGGGCGTGTCAGGGGCCGGCAAATTTACTAATATGTACGCCTGGAATCTGGCGTACACGTTGGCGAAAAACGACACCATCTCTTAGGCGCATGGCTGCTGGAGGATCTGCCAAATGTATGATGAGGCGAATGCCTGTTCATAAATTAGGCTAAGCCTCCAGCTGTGCAAGGGGAAATGAAGACCAGCGCGAAAACGGTTTCCCTCTTAAAAATGGTGTCAAAACCGCCATGAATAGGACATACAGAAATATAGCATTTAGAACAAACGCCATATGTGTAAATCCCCTTTTCCCAATCCGGGCATCTGGTGTTTTAGGCCTGAGCGTCCATGCTGAGTACTGTAGTGCACTCATTTGTAAATCTCCCCCAGTAAGTGTGAACATGACCTAATTCAACTCTGCTACATCTGTGTAGTGCACCTGACATGTGTTTTTTTTTTTTTTTTTTTTTTTTTTTTTTTTTTAGCTCTTGGACGCGCTATTCACTCCTTGTCCCGAATTGGAGAAGAGCTTTACTTTGAACCCTTAGGGGATGGGGTAAGAAACTAATGCTGTTCATCCATTTACTTTGGTAAAAAAAAAAAGTTGTCACATCAGGACAATCCCTAACAAAATGACCTTTTAGAACAGTCATCCTCAAACTGCGGCCCTCCAGCCGTTGTAAAGCTACAACTCCCACAATGCCCTGCTGTAGGCTGATACCTGTAGGCTGTTCGAGCATGCTGGGAGTTGTAGTTTTGCCGCAGTTTGAGGATGCCTGTTTTAGAACATAAGGGGGTCATGTGGAGTCCCCCTCTTTGACCCAGAGCTGGGGTTAGTTAAAAAGCAACAGCTCTCAGTCCGAGCCATGCATGTATAACATGATCGCCAAGTGATCCGTATCAAGTAATACTACTCTTCCCTGGGATAGGTGATGAGTATCTGATCGGTGGGGGTCTGACCTCCACCAGTCACATGAATAGGGTCTCCTAGAGTTCTTGGAGTGATGGTCGCACATTCATTCTCTATGGGACTGATGGAGATAACTGAGGGCAGTGTTCCCATACCTGGGACTTAAGGATCCTGTTCTTGTATTCATTCTGGTCCCTGTGGTTGGACCACCACCTGTCGTGTGGATAGGTGATATATTCTCATGGTCAGGATCAGGAACATCACTTTAATAGAGCTGAGCTGCAATACCAAACACAACCTGTGGACCGGTGTGGTGCTGTTTTTGGAAGAAATAATCGTGGACAGCCCCGTTAAGTAGAACACATGATGGCGCTTTCTACTTGGTGAAGTGAAAGGTCCTGTGGGTATATGTTACCCTCCTGTCTGACAGCCCTTTCATCCTCTTCTCAGCTCTGCCTGCGCTCGGTGAACTCCTCGAGGTCGGCCTATGCCTGTTTTACTCTCGCTCCACTCTTCTTCTACTCCTATGAGGCAACTGGAGGAACCTGCCATTGCAAGATCTTCATGAAGGTAGCCAGCGTTCCTGCGGGTCCCTAAACTGGCCCTCGTGTATGGAAGCTAGTGGAGCCAACGCGGAACCAATCAGATCCCTCTTTTAAACTGTGCTAGAAAAATGAAACCTGGAACTTGATTGGCTGCTGCAGGCTACTTGCGGACTTTGCCTCTCCTCTAGTTTTCATGCATGAGGTGCATTGTCTATGGGGGATGTACTTTGTCAGATAACTTTGTCTTTCCCCGTTCCTAGTCAGTGATGAGCGTCTTCCGCTCCCTCCCTTCTCTGGAGAAGACAGTAGAGAAATGTTTGATCAAGCTGAATACGGCCAGCAATCGCCTAGTTATCCAGCTGTTTTGCAAGTATGGTCAGTATGTATATCAGTGTATGCTCACACTATATATCAGTACTGTGCAAAAGTGTCAGGCAGGTATTGGGGAAAATACTGCAAAGTAAGATTGCATTAAAAAATAAAAGTGCTAATATTTTATTTTTATCATTTAATAAAATGTAAAGTGAGTGAACAAAACAGAAATGTAAATCAGATCAGTATTTGGTGTGATCCCACCCGTTGCAGGTACACTTACACAGTTTTTGAAGGACTTGGGCAGAGAGATTGTTCCAAACATCTAGGAGAACTAACCACAGATCTTCTATGGATGCAGGCTTGTTTAGATCATTCTGTCCCTTCATGTAATCCCAGACAGACTGGATGATGAGATCAGGGCTCTGTGTCGGCCATATCACCACCTCCAGGACTCCATGTTCTTCTTTACACTGGAGATAGTTGTTAATGACATTGGATGCATGTTTGGGGTCGTTGTCCTGCTGCAGAGTACATTTGGAGCCAATCAGATGCCTCCCTGATGGTATTGCATGAAGGATAAGTATCTGCCTCTATGGCCTCATGCACACGGCCGTTGTTTGGGTCCGCATCTGAGCCGCCGTTTTGGCGGCTCGGATGCGGACACATTCATTTCAATGGAGCCGCGAAAGATGCGGACAGCACTCCGTGTGCTGTCCGCATCCGTTGCTCCGTTCCGCGGCCCCGCAAAAAATATATAACATGTCCTATTCTTGTCCGCGATTTGCGGACAAGAATAGGCATTTGGAAAATTTCAGCCCGCACAACCCCTAGCAGGTGCAGATTGCTATGGCGAAATAGAGATATAAATGTAAAAACACAAAATGCAATCGCACACTGCAACCAGCACTCTGCCCTGCCTTTATGCTGGATGTTGAATAAGGCATTGGTGTACATTTTGGCCAAAGCGTAATAAGCCACTCACCACGTCAAGGTCGCCTTCATGAGTGGTCCCTAACACTAGTTCCTACCTTTTATGGGCCATGACAGCCACATAAAGTCCAGGGAGCGCAGGTACAGCATGCACGCCAAGCACACTCTGCTTTTAACCCCGTCCGGTGCCATTACAGCTTTCATCGGATTAGGCTCCAGGAGAAGTATAAAGTGGGCTCAGCATGCATGTGAGTACTTGCATCCCTGGATCCGATGAAAGCTGTAATGGCACCGGACGGGGTTAAAAGCAGAGTGTGCTTGGCGTGCATGCTGTACCTGCGCTCCCTGGACTTTATGTGGCTGTCATGGCCCATAAAAGGTAGGAACTAGTGTTAGGGACCACTCATGAAGGCGACCTTGACGTGGTGAGTGGCTTATTACGCTTTGGCCAAAATGTACACCAATGCCTTATTCAACATCCGGCATAAAGGCAGGGCAGAGTGCTGGTTGCAGTGTGCGATTGCATTTTGTGTTTTTACAAGAATAGGCATTTATATTGCCAGCGCCCGTTCCGTTCCGCAAATTGCTTAAGGCAACACGGGCGGCTTCCGTTTGCGGACCGCAAAAAAAACGGCATGGTCATGTGCATGAGGCCTACTTCTCATAATTGAGGACATCTTTAATCCTGATCAAATCCCCAACTCCATTTGCTGATATGCAGCCCCAAACTTGTAAGGAACCCCCACCATGCATCACTGTTGCCTGCAGACACTCATTATTTTTGCACAGTACTGTATGAGTGTGTATTTATATAATAGTGTATAGTCAATTTGTTCTGTATATTGTTAAAAATACTGTATGTTTTGGAGCACCAGTAGGTGGGCTGTAGCTGTTTGAGCACTACTACAGCGACTCCCCTGGGGCTGAGTACACACGCCTCTGGAGCTCTAAACAACCCCCCCCCTCAGATTGACAGGACTAGACATTACGCCTAGAACTGAGTTCTTGCACCTGCGAAAATGGTTAACAGGTGCTTTTTCTCCTGTTAATTTTGAGCTAAAACTAAATATTATTGTTAATATGTAAGTTTTGATTTGAATGCCCCAATTCTAATAAATTCAATGAAACACTTGTGGGGTCAAAATGTTCACTGCACCCCTATAAAAATTGCTTGATAGATGTAGTTTCCAAAATGGGGCCTTTGGGGGGGGGGGGGGGGGGATGTTTTGACACCTAAAGCCCTGTGCAACCTGAAATGGTGAAAAGCTTCATGACAGCCTCCTGTCATGAAGCGATGGAGCTGGAACCCAGCGGCGTGGACCAGATAAGCATGATCACCATGAGTGTTGAGCGAAGTGAGCTTCGGATGCTTCATCCAAAGTTGCTTCGTTCAAAACTTCGGAATAATAATGTATGGAGATCCGTCTCTGTACAGTATTAGAATGTATGGGCACCGAAGTTATTTAACAAAATCACGCTCGACTTCATGAATAACTAACTTTGGCTCATCGGAGCCCATACATTCTAATACTATATGGAGACTGATCTCCGTACAGTATTATTCAGAAGTTTTGAATAAATGAAGCATCCGAAGCTCGCCTCGCTTAACACTAATCACCATCATCGGTCTGGCCACTGTGTGAGGTCTGTTTACAAAAAAGTTAAAAGTTGCACAACCCCTTTTTAAGGACGAAATAGGCTTTGTCTGTAAGGGGTTAAAGGGGATGTCTCATCTCAGACAATGGGGCATATCACTAGGACATCGAGAACGGAGCCCCGCAAGGTGGTGGCTGGAGGACTCCGGTCCAGCCACCACCGAGCACTCTCCCCATAGAAGTGAATAGGAGCACATCGCACTTGACTGGCCACCGCTCCTATTCACTTCTATGGGCCCGATGAAAATAGCCGAGCCAGCGCTCAGCAATTTTTTGGCCTCAGAGAAATTAATGGAGGGACTTGAATGTGAGGACTCATAGGTATGCGCTTGAGCTGTTAGGATTTGGCAGTTAGGACAACATAAACCTAGTGATGGGTTCCCTTTAGGGTCCATTCAGACGTCCGTAGAACGGGTCTGAATCCGTTCCGCAATTATGCGGAATGGGTGCAGACCCGTTCATTTTCAATGGGGCCGGAAAAGATGCAGACAGCACACAGTGCTGTGGCCCTGCACTTCCGGTCCACGGCTCCAGAAACAAATACAGCATGTCCTATTCTTGTCTGCAGCTGCGGACAAGAATAGGAATCCTCTAAGTACCGGTGATGTGCGGTGTCAGTGTTTTGTGGACCGCAAAATACTACGGGCGTCTGAATGGACCACACTATTCACAGCGACACCGGTTTATAACGGAGGACCATGCGGGGTGTGGTATTAAACAGGTTAAATTTATTAGTTTAATTAATTTTGCATTCTTGGGGCACAGATTAGCAGGGAACTCACGGGGTATATGTTCCTTGCAGTTCGCATATACTGGTAACATGATATAGCGTTATATTTGGTCTGTCTATTACAACTATGTATAATATATCACATTTAGAATATACCATTGAATAGTCCATTCTTTGTTCAGGAGTTACAAAGACCCATAACTTGTCATATCAAGACTGTGAGTCCCTACAGGCCGTGTATAATCCAAGCAGCTGCCCCAATGTCCTCCGAGCACAAGCCAGGTAAGCACACGTGACTTCCCTTATTACAATAAAGAAGTGATGCCTTCTTCGAAATGTACCTTAACCCTTAGTAACCAGCCTTTTTTGGGCAATAATGTCTTTTTTTCATCGTCGCCTTCCAAGACCTATAACTTTCGTATTGTTCCATCTATGTAGCAGTATGAGTTTTTTTTTTTTTTTTTTTTTTGTATGGTGTCATTTTGGGGTGACCATAAGTTTCTGATTACCTTTTATTAACTCTTTCTGGGAGGGACATCGGGGGAAAAAAACCAGCAATACTGCAACTGAGTTTTATGGTATAAATAACTGAATATCTTTATTCTTTGGGTCACCAAGAATATACCTGTGTGTGTGTGTGTGTGTGTATATATGTATATATAATATATATATATAAATTACAACCCCTGTATGTGGAATTATATGCATAACAAAAAAGTGTGAAGCAACATTCTTCAAAGTAGCCACTTACTGCTTTGCACACTCTTGGCATTCTCTTGATGAGCTTCAAGAGGTAGTCACCTGAAATGGCTTTCACTTCACAGGTGTGCCCTGTCAGGTTTAATAAGTGGGATTTCTTGCCTTATAAATGGTGTTGGGACCATCAGTTGCGTTGTGGAGAAGTCAGGTGGATACACAGCTGATAGTCCTACTGAATAGACTGTTAGAATTTGTATTATGCAAGGACAAAAAGCAGCTAAGTAAAGAAAAACAAGTGGCCATCATTACTTTTGGAAATGAAGGTCAGTCAGTCTGAAAAATTGGGAAAACTTTGAAAGTGTCCCCAAGTGCAGTCACAAAAACCATCAAGCGCTACAAAGAAACTGGCTCAAATGCGGACCGCCCCAGGAAAGGAAGACAGAGTCACCTCTGCTGCGGAGGATAAGTTCACCCGAGTCACCAGCCTCAGAAATCGCAGGTTAACAGCAGCTCAGATTAGGCTACTTTCACATTTGCGTTCGGGGCTCCGCTTGTGAGTTCCGTTTGAAGGCTCTCGCAAGCGGCCCCGAACGGATCCGTCCGGCCCTAATGCATTCTGAGTGGATGCGGATCCGCTCAGAATGCATCAGTATGGCAAACTGATCCGTCCAGACTTACAATGTAAGTCAATGGGGACGGAGCCGTTTGAAGTTGACACAATATGGCTCAATTTTCAAATGGCTCCGTACCCCATTGACTTTCAATGTAAAGTCAAAACGGATCCGTTTGCATTATCATGAACAACATATTTTTATTTATTTTTTGTTCATGGTAATGCAAACGGATCCGTTCTGAACGGATCTAAGCGTTTGCATTATAGGTGCGGATCCGTCTGTGCAGATACCAGACGGATCCGCACTTAAACGCAGGTGTGAAAGTAGCCTTAGAGACCAGGTCAATGCCACACAGAGTTCTAGCAGCAGACACATCTCTAGAACAACTGTTAAGAGGAGACTGTGTGAATCAGGCCTTCATGGTAGAATATCTGCTAGGAAACCACTGCTAAGGACAGGCAACAAGCAAAAGAGACTTGTTTGAGCTAAAGAACACAAGGAATGGACATTAGACCAGTGGAATTCTGTGCTTTGGTCTGATGAGTCCAAATTTTAGATCTTTGGTTCCAACCACCGTGTCTTTGTGCGACGCAGAAAAGGTGAACGGATGGACTCTACATGCCTGGTTCCCACCGTGAAGCATGGAGGAGGAGGTGTGATGGCTTGGGGGTGCTTTGCTGGTGACACTGTTGGGGATTTATTCAAAATTGAAGGCATACTGAACCAGCATGGCTACCACAGCATCTTGCAGCGGCATGCTATTTCATCCGGTTTGCGTTTAGTTGGACCATCATTTATTTTTTAACAGGACAATGACCCCAAACACACCTCCAGGCTGTGTAAGGGCTTTTTGACCATGAAGGAGAGTGATGGGGTGCTGCGCCAGATGACCTGGCCTCCACAGTCACCAGACCTGAACCCAATCGAGATGGTTTGGGGTGAGCTGGACCGCAGAGTGAAGGCAAAAGGGCCATCAAGTGCTAAGCATCTCTGGGAACTCCTTCAAGACTGTTGGAAGACCATTTCAGGTGACTACCTCTTGAAGCTCGCCAAGAGTGTGCAAAGCAGTAATCAAAGCAAAAGGTGGCTACTTTGAAGAACCTAGAATATGACATATTTTCAGTTGTTTCACACTTTTTTTGTTATGTATATAATTCCACATGTGTTAATTCATAGTTTTGATGCCTTCAGTGTGAATCTACAATTTTCATATAATTTATTAGGAAAAAGGCAGCACTCCAAAAAATAAAATAAAAAAAATACTTTATTCACCTCAGTGGCAATAGCGACGTTTCGGCTCGTCGCCATTGCCACTGAGGTGAATAAAGTATTTTTATTTTTTGGAGTGCTGCCTTTTTCCTACCTATTGTTGTGGGATTGACTTTTTCCAATGGGCCGTGCACCCATTACCATCTTAAGGCTCTGCTGCCCCTTTATATATATATATATATATATATATATATATATATATATATATATATATATATATATATATATATATATATATATATATATATATATATATATATATTTTTTGTAAAGGGTTCATTTGAGGTCAACCCCTTCTTTTAATTAATCGGATGGGGGGGGGGGGGTCCAGCTTAAGAAATCATGCAAAAATAACAACATGCCATTGCACATCTGTCGTACTGATTCAGAGAATAAAGTTAACATGTCATTTATGCCACACAGGACACCCCCTTCCATTATTCCCCCACTCCAAACAAAAATAAAGTTTAAAAATACAGTATACAGATGTAGCAATCATTAACTGTACAGCCGCCATGCTATGATACTAATATAGTAATGGTAAGCGTCATTCCAGTCCATAGACGGTGTTTGGTATAGTACCATTCACAGAATGTGGTGGAGCTGCAATACCAGTCTCGGCCTAGGTGACCAAAAAGCCATGCCCTTGTTTATAATCTTGGACTACCCCTTTAACAAGTGATTTAGATAAGTTGTTCTGACAATTCTGTTTCTTTAGGCTTCTTTCAGATGCTGTGGTGCACTTCCCACCGACACTTGCAGAGGTGACGCTAAGAGCAGGTCTCTGTGGAAAAGTCACACTCAGGAATTACGTGGAAGAAGAGACGGGTAAGAGGAAATTTGACAGATTAGTGTAATCAGAATAACTCCCTGGATAAACAACCCCTCTCTAGTAGCTATAACCTGTAATATTATTACACTCCAGAAATATATCCAGACCTCTCTTGAATTCCTTTATTGTACTCACCATCACCACCTCCTCAGGCAGAGAGTTCCATAGTCTCACTGCTTTTACCGTAAAGAATCCTCCTCTTTCCCCCAGACGCAGAGGATGTCCCCTTATGACAGTCGCAGTCCTGGGATAAATAGATGATGGGATGGATCTCTGTACTGACCCCTGATATATTTATACATAGTAATTAGATCTCCCCTCAGTTGTTGTTGTTGTTTTTTTTTTTTTTTTTTCCTAAAGTGAATAACCCTAATTTTGATTAATCTTTCAAGGTACTGTAGCCCCCCCCCCCCCCCATTCCAATTATTACTTTAGTTGCCCTCCTCTGAACCCTCTCCAGCTCTGCTATGTCTGCCATGTTGACAGGAGCCCAGAAATGTACACATTACTCCATGTATGGTCTGACTATTGATTTGTAAAGTGGTAGGACTATATTCTCATCACAGGCATCTATGCCCCTTTTGATGCAACCCGTTATCTTATTGGCCTTGGCAGCAGCTGCCTGACACTGGTTTCTACAGCTTAGTTTGCTGTTCACTAAAATTCCTAGGTCCTTTTCCATGTCAGTGTTACCCAGTGTTTTACCATTTACTATGTACAGGTGACTTGCATTATTCCTTCCCATGTGCATAACCTTACATTTGTCAGTGTTAAACCTCATCTGCCACTTATCTGCCCAAGCCTCGAATCTATCCAGATCCCTCTGTAGCAGTATAGTGTCCTCTTCTGTGTCAACTACTTTACACAGTTTAGTGTCATCTGCAAAAATTTATATTTTACTGTGCAAGCCTTCTACAAGATCATTAATAAATATATTTAAGAGAATAGGGCCCAATATTGACCCCTGAGGTACCCCACTAGTGACAGTGACCCAATCTGAGTGTGTACCATTAATGACCAGCCTCTGTTTTCTATCACGGAGCCAGTTACTTACTCACATACAGAAATTTTCTCCCAGTCCAAGCATTCTCATTTTATATACTAACCTTTCATGTGGTACAGTGTCAAATGCTTTGGAGAAGTCCACATATAAGTCATCCATTGATTTGCCGCTGTCGAGTCTAGAACTTACCTCCTCATAGAAGCTGATTAAATTAGTTTGACATGACCGATCCCTCATGAAGCCATGCTGATATGCGTGATTTGCTTATTTTCATTGAGGTACTCCAAGATAGCATCTCTTAGAAAACCTTCAAACAGTTTACCCACAACAGATGTTAAACTTACTGGCCTATAGTTTCTGGGCTCTGTTTTTGGACCCTTTTTAAATATTTGCACCACATTTGCTATGCGTCAATCTTGTGGAACATTCCCTGTCAGTACAGAGTCCTTAAATATCAGAAATAAGGGTCTGGCTATGACATTACTTAGGATACGGGGGTGTATGCCATCTGGTCCTGGCGATTTTGTATATTTTAATCTTTTTAAGACGCCGCTGTACTTCTTCCTGGGTCAGACAGGGCACTTTTAATAAGGAATTTATTTTCCTCAGTGGATAAAAAAATATTTAATAGCTTTGCTTTCTCATCATCACTCTCTGCAACTCCCCCTCATTACTCTGTACAGGGCTGACACTTTCAGATTTATACTTTTTACCATTTATATAATTGGGGGTTAATTTTGCTCTCTTTGGCAATTAATCTCTCGGTCTCTAGTTTGGCTGCTTTTATTATTTTTTTTACAGGTTCTATTTTTTTTCCTTATAGTTTTTCAGTGCTTCCTTGCTACCCTCCCTCCTGTTTTAGTGATTGAAATGCTTTCTGTCATTTATTGCTTTCTTTACAATTCTATTTATCCACATTGTTTTGTTTTTTTCTTGTACCTTAACCTTGTATTCCTATACGGTATGTACCTCTCACAATTAGATTTTAGGATGCTTTTAAACAGATCCCATTTTGTGGCTGTATTTTTTATTTTTGAGGACTTTGTCCCAGTTAGTTAGGCCTATGGCCTCTCTTAGTTGGCTAAATTTAGCTTTTCTCGCCCAGTTTCCTTGGGGGACACAGAAGACCTTGGGTATAGCTCATCTCCATAGGAGGCGTGACACTAAGTGAAAACTGTTAAGCCCCTCCTCCCCAGCTATACCCTCAGCCTGGAGAGAGAGACTGCCAGTTTTTTGCTTAGTGTCCAAGGAGGCAAGACACTCCCTGCTCTGCAGGGCTCTTTTCTCCTTGTTTTAATTTTTGATTTTTACTTTTTTCTTTTCTTTCTGTTCCAGAACATCAGGGACAACAGAGACGCACTAGACCTCTCTGTTTCTCCCGGGGTCGAGCTGCGCCAGTGCCGGTCATCCGCACTGCTGCCTCCCCCACAGAAGGCAAGGTGGATCAGGGCAGCCCAGCTCCCCTACATCCCGCCAGCACAAGGGTCGCCCGCACGCCAAGCCCCTCTTCCAGCGTCTTGCCACTACGGTGCCAGTAGCTGAAGGGGCGACCCTGCTGGAACGGACCGAGGGTGAAGACGGCTATGGTGAGAGATTGGCTTCTCCAGCCCTACGTCCCCCCCCCTCACCCCTCACCCCACCCCGGTCTCCTGCGTGCCTGACCCCCCATACTGACAGGGCCTCTGGACCCTTTTGTCCCTGCTAGCCCTAGGCTGGCCCCTGGCTGCCACAGGGCGACATTTTGCTCCCATAGGACATTGGCACCCTTCTTCCTGCAAGAAGAATGCCTGGGGAGCTGCAGAGGTTCGCACCTAGCTGCCCCTGACGTAGGGGTTAGGCAGGCTTCCCACCCTCACAGACCCGGTCTCAGGGTCCCCCTCCCTCTTACCGGCCACTGCTTCAGGGCCACAGGGCCCGCGCCTTGCTGCCCCTGACCCATCACGGGCACCGGTCCGGTCAGCACTAATATTCCGGTGCGGCCGGGCGCCGCAAAAGATTTTAGGCTCCGCGGCGGTCCGCCATTCCAGGCCCCCTTACTTCCGGCCGGCGGGGTGGGCTCCCGCGGCCAGCGAGCCACCATTCCAGTCCCTGTCTCTTCCGGCCGGCCGGGTGGGCTCCCGCGCCGGCAAACCGCCATTCCGGGCCCCTGTCTCTTCTGGCCGGCGGGGTGGGCTCCCGCGGCCGGCATTGGGCTATGCCCCAGCAGGTGGCGGTCGGCGGGGCTCCGCTACTTTGGTCCCAGGCTTCGGCCTGCTGGGCCGCAATCCTGACCGGCCCGCGGGGTGGGCTCCCGCGGCCGGTTTGAAGCGCCGTTCCGCCGCAGGTCCCGGCGGTATGACGGGCCGGGGGCCGCAATTTAGCCCCCGGCTTCGCGGCCTACTAGGCTGCAATATTCCGGTCTCTGGTGGAGGGGGCGGGAACTTCTCCAGGCGCGAATTTTCCCGCCTGGAGGTTCCTCCGCCCCCAGGGGATCGCACGCCGCCCTCCAGGCCGGATCCCTGTTAACCCTTTGGGTGCAGGCCGGCTCCCAAAATTGGGTCTGTATAGTTGGCCCCCCTTTTTTCTCCTGTCTCTCAGGGCCCCTATATGGTGGCTCCCCTTTAGCCTCAGAGGCTGAGTTTAAATAATAATAAAAAAAAAAAAAAAAAAAAAATGAAATAAAATAAAAATAATAGATCATGATTTGATTTCTATTGGGCTGCGCTTGACGCTGCAGCCTCATCAGTAATGCTGCATGTCTGCATGACCTTTCCACAGGCGGCATGGTGTTGCGCTCCCAGCCTGCGTCGCTGCTAGGGCATTTCCCCTTTTAGGCGGTTTTCTTGCCTCTTCCAGGATACGGCGCTGGCCAAGTGCATTCGGCCCTCTGTAGGCAGCATTCATCATCTCTCCAGTTATGGTGCCTGCCATGTGCATCCCCCCCCCTCCTAGGCGGGCTACTGCACTCTCCCTGGCTGACCATGTGCATGACCCCCTTCTTAGGCGGAATGCTGCACCTTCACCGGATACGGTGCTGGCCTTGTGCACGACCCCCTTCCATAGGCGGAACGCTGCACTCTCTGGATTTGCTGCCGGCCATGTGCGTGACCCCCTTCCGTGGGCGGAACGCTGCACTCACTGGATTCGCTGCCGGCCATGTGCGTGACCCCCTTCCTGGGCGGAACGCAGCACTCTCACTGGATCTGTTGCCGATCATGTGCATGACCCCCTTTTTTTAGGCGGGATACTGCACTTTCACCGGATACGGTACTGGCTGTGTGCACGACCCCCTTCCATAGGCGGAATGCTGCACTCTCGCTGATGTGCTATGATGTACTTATGTACTATGTTATTATGCTGCACTCTCGCTGATGTGCTATGATGTACTTATGTACTATGTTATTGTGCTGCACTCTCACTGGTTGCGCTGCCGGCCTTTTCTTAGGCGGTATGCTGCACTCTCATTGGATTCCCTGCCGGCCTTGGGTATGCCTCCTTCCCTCAGGCAGCATACATACATCCCTCTGTCTTTGGGTGTTTCCTCGCAGGTACGTTGCTGGCCACGTGCATGTACCCCATACATGGCAGGGTGCTTGCACTCTCGCTGGATCCGCTGTCGGCCATAGGCATGACTCCTCTTCCGTAGGCGGTGTACGCACTCTTGCTGGATTCGCTGCCAGCCAGGGGCATGCCTTCCTTCCTCAGGCGACATGCACGCGTTCTTAGTGACTGTGTTTGTCTCTCGCCAGTACGTTGCTGGCCATGTGTATGACTCCCATGCATGGCGGTGTGCTCGCACTCTCCCTGGAGGAAATGCTGGCCATGTGCTTTACCCCCCTTTTTCTGGGCGGTGTGCTACACTCTCACCGGATACATTGCTGGCCATGAGAATGGCCCTCTATCATGGGTGGAACGCTTGCACTTCCATTGGATACGGTGCTGGCCTTGTGCGTGACCACCTCTCACTTCAAGGGCAGAATTTGGCACGCTCATGGGATTCACGGCTGTCCTTATATGGCTGGGCTGGACTTGTACATGTCCCCATTCATTGGCAGAGTAGTTACTCTCTCGCTGAGTTCAGTGTTGGGTGTATTATTGCACACTCATTTAATGCTAGGATACCCTGTGCATGTTCCCCTTTCACTAGGTGGACCTCCTGCGTTCCTGCTGGTTTATAGGGTATGTCCTGCTTCTCTGAAGTGGGTTCGGCCTTAGGCATCACTCCCTTTTGGGACGGGTCTTTGCACTCTTGCCAACTGTAGTTGGCCAGGTACAATTTCCCCCCTTTCGGGGTGGACTGTTGCGTTCCATCGCATGCTATACTGGTTTTGTGCATAACTCCCTTTCAGGTTGCACTTTGCGATTCCGTACATGCTGTGGCGCTCTGGGACGAGCCCCCCTTTTTTCTAGGTGGGTTGGCCTTCTCGCTGCTTGCGGGGCTGCTCGTTCGTATGCCTCACCTGCTTCCTGCGGCATACCTTTGTTTCTTGGGAGCCGATGCTTGCCGCCAGCCTTGCACTCGTCCCTAGGGAGTTCATTCTGTCCTCTTGACCGGACAGGCTCTATTTCTCTCTGCTGCACCGAGCTGGGTGGTGCTCATTCATTTAGTTGGCCTTTCATTCCAGGGAGTGTTCGTGGGTCCTAGATGCATGCCCTTTGCGTCCTTCTGCAGCATTGCTTCCCTGCGCTAGTGGTCCCATGGTCGAGAGTGCTGTTGTCTGCGGCGCCTCTCGAATTCTTCATTGGCGCTGGCAGGACTGCGGTTCCCTTGCCTGCCGCAATTTCCTCCTCTTCGGATGCAGTGTGGTATGAGTCCTTCCTCTTGGCGCCTCTACGCTTCTGTCTGATCTGCTACCGGGTTCGGGCTGCTCTTCTCGGGACGGTCACCCAACTTCTCTTGGGTGCTGGATTACCCAGGTCCGGAGGACCTCCGCCTTGGGTTCTTCAAGGTATTCGCCTTCTGCGAGGCGGTGGACCGGGCGTCTCAGTGTAGCGGGTTCTGTTTTTGAGCTGTCTTATGGCTTCCCTGTTGCCCACTCCTCCTCCTTTCGGTTGGAGGGTGTTATGTCGGCCTCTGTCTCGACTGCCTCTTTTCGCCGGCTTTGTTTGGCTCCCGCTCTATACAGATCACTCCGATGTGGCTTCCCGCCAGACTTAGGAGGCTGTGTTTTCACTGTCCTCCCCTCTGGGGTGAGCCTGGTTGTTCCTGTGGATGGTTCCGGTGTTCCTTTTGACCTCGTACTGTCTCCCTTGTTCGCGCTGGCTGTATTAGCTGTGTGCTTATTTACCGAGTCTACCGCGTTCTGTCCTCCCGCTGGGTGCAGATTGCGTGGCCCGTTCTAAGACGATGGTCCTGATGTAGACTTACCTTCTCGGTAACTTGGGGGGACTACCTTTTCGGTTCAGATTGTCCTTTGATCCCACACAGGGGCTGTACAACGTTGTTACATCAGCATGGTCTTTAGCCTGCCTTCTCCTGGCATCTGGCGGATCCTTTGGGTTCTTTCCATCTGTCCTTCTGCTCCCCCATTCGGGTGGATGCGGGTCAACGTTGTTCGGGGCCGACGGGGCTAGTTTTGTCGACCCTTCTGCCCGTGTTACTGGTCTGCGCCTGTTCTCATTGGGTTTTCGCCTGCTTGCCAGGCGACTCCAGCGGGTTCACTGCTGTCCACTCCTGGCTGTGTCTCGTCCAGGATCTGTCGTAAGACTTAGGGTTTTTTGTCTGGGGTTCTGTGGGAAGCTGTGCATTCCCCACTCTGAAGTTCTTTCCCCATGGTTCTGTCTTTTAGTTGAGGTGTCAAGTGTCGGCGCTGTTCTTCCTCTTCCAGCGTTCCCGGCCCTCTGGGCCTGCCAAGACCTTCTTCCTCGGAGTGGCTCTTTGGTTCCTCTGTACTGTCCTTCGGTACCGCCCTGGGGACTATATCCTGAGCTCTCGGCGCTCCAATCTTGCCCTTGGAGCCGTTACAGGAGTTCTCTCTATCCTTCTGTCCTGTACGGTTGTGTTCCGTATCAGTCGTGTCTCTGACGGGTGCCGGCATGGCCCCTTTTTTTGTTACGAGCTTTCTGTCTTTTCCAGGACAGGGCTGTTCTGCATCTCGTTTCTTCCTTCCTTCCTTCCTTCTGAAGGTGGTGTTGCCTTCGCTTCAACACCTCACCTATTTGGACGTTGTTTGGGCCTGGCCGTTTTTTACTTGGAGATCTCCGACTCTTGCAGTCGTTCGGCCTCTTGGGGTTCCAGGAGGTCTGTGCATAGGGTTGGCAGACTCCAGGGTGGTTTTCCTCCGCTTGATCAGATTGGCTATTGCTGAGGTTACCGCACCTAGGGCAGGATTCTGTCTTTGGTGTCGCCGTTCCTTTCACCAGAGCGGTCGGTGCCTCCTGGGCCGGAGGCATTGGGCTTCGGCCGTGCATTTGGGCACGGCGGCCACAGGTCTGCCTTGCACGCCTTACTGAGTTCTACAGGGTGCATACTCTGACTTTGGCAGATGCTGCCTTACCCCGCCTGGGTTTACAGGCGGCGGTTCATTGATGCCTTTCGGGTGCTTCGCCTTGGTGCTGTGGTCCCTCCCCCTTTTGGACTGCTTTTGAACGTCCCAAGGTCTTCTGTGTCCCCCAAGGAAACTGGGCGAGAAAATGAGATTTTTGTATAACTTACCAGTAAAATCTCTTTCTCGCTCTTTCCTTGGGGGACACAGCACCCACCCATTAATTGTTTTTTCTCTGTGCGTTTTCCGAGTTTTTGTTACCCGTTGGGTAGTTGGCTTGTTGGTTCCTTGTTGGACTTTGCCTTTTCTCACTGCTTGGACACGCAACTGGCAGTCTCTCTCTCCAGGCTGAGGGTATAGCTGGGGAGGAGGGGCTTAACAGTTTTCACTTAGTGTCACGCCTCCTATGGAGATGAGCTATACCCAAGGTCTTCTGTGTCCCCCAAGGAAAGAGCGAGAAAGAGATTTTACTGGTAAGTTATACAAAAATCTCATTTTTTGAAGTTGGGGGGGGGGGGGGGCGCGCCCCTCCAATGTTTATTATACTGGGGTGTATATAATGTTTATTATATTGACCTTCTACTAAGCATTCTGTATTAAAGAAAGCTATTTTCCCTTATAACCATGTCTATAAGGGAAAGTAATACAGTGAATAGACTTTCATCCTAGCAACCATGGGTGAAAATCGCACCGCATCCACACTTGCTTACGGATGCTTGCGATTTTCACGCAGACCCATTAACTTCTATGGGGCCTGCATTGCGTAAAAAACACACAAATAGAGCATGATGCGATTTTCACGCAACGCACAAGCGATGCGTGAAAATCACCGCTCAGCCCCATTGAAGTTAATTGGTCTGGATTCAGTGTGGGTGCAATGCGTTCACCTCACACATTGCACCCGTGCAGAAATCTCGCCCATGTGAAAGGGGCCTAAGGGTGAATAGGACAAGAATTCCAGCCCCTAAGGAGGCTAATAGTAAGTAAAAAAAATAAAAAAAAAACCACAAACACTAAGGTAGCCTCGCACTTGCAGCAGTGTGATCCAGCAAGCAGTTCCGCCGATCTGCATGTGACTGAAAGCATTTGTGAGATGGATCCGGATCAGTCTCACAAATGCATTGCAAGAACGAATCCATCTCTCCGCTTGTCATGCGGACAGACGGATCCGTCTTGTATCTTTTTACACATCTTTACCGGTCTGCACATGCGTTTTTTTTTTTTTTGTTTTTTTTTTCCGCGGTATTGAGTATCGCAATACTTTTTTATGGTGACGAAAGCAAATCAAAATTTTGGTATCGAAACAACCCTACGCCAATCTGATCGGCATAGTGTTGTCAGGATACCAAAATTTTTGATTTGGCGACTAAAAATTTAATTTGGCTCCTAAATTTCAGGAGGCAATGGCTACTAGGTATTTTATTTTATTTAATTTTTTGTCTGGAGCACTGCCTAAATCCCTAAAATCATTTTTAAGGACGCTCCACCTACCTCTAACTTTTGTCATTGGTTCCGATATGGACCATGACTGCTGGATCTTCTCCAGCCCCCTCCCAGTAATCTGTCGACACGATGTGTCAAACTCGAGCACCAGCAAGACAACACACAGTTCGATGATCCCGGTCTTTGTGACAGATCGCCTTAAATGTACTCCTAATAATTGAGTCTCCCGGTACCAGCACCTGTCTGGCCTGCCCTGCTCTCCTGTTCCACTGCTTAATGGAGCTCACATTCCCCTGACTGGCGGAGGAAGTGTCCGGCTGCATCAGTGCCATCTCTGAACTGACATTCCCCTCATCTGCCAACCATGCAAACTTGTTAGGGTGTGTCAGATCAGGGCTAGCCTCCCCAATACTCTTCCCTCTACCCCGCTTTCTGTTATCCAGTGTTTTTGTTTCTTTCTCAGTACAGTGTTTTCCGGTAATTTCGGGTTGATCTGGGTTCAGCTCAGTGCTCGCTGTGTTGGTAGCTTAATCTCCCTTGGTAATTTAGTGTAAGGGCCCCTTTCACACAAGCAAGTTTTCCGCGCTGGTGCAATGCGTGACGTGAACGCATTGCACCCGCACTGAATCCTGACCCATTCATTTCAATGGGTCTGTGTACATGAGCGTTGGTTTTTCACGCATCAGTTCTGCGTTGTGTTAAAATCGCAGAATGTTCTATATTCAGCGTTTTTCACGCAGCCCTGGCCCCATAGAAGTGAATGCATGAAAAACGCATTGCATCCGCAAGCAAGTGCGGGTGCGATGAGTTTTTCACTGATGGTTGCTAAGAGATGTTGTTTGTAAACCTTCAGTTTTTTATCGCGCGCGTGAAAAACGCATTGCACCTGCACGGAAAAAAACTGAACGCAATCGCGGACAAAACTGACTGAACTTGCTTGCAAAATAGTGCGAGTTTCATTGAACGCATCCGGACCTAATCCGTCACGCTTGTGTGAAAGGGGCTTAAGGCTTTTCTTTTTGTAAGTTCATGTTTTCTTTTCCAAAATCATCAGGTTTAACCATTTCAGGACTTCTGCTGTATATGTACAGTGGAAGTCCGGTCTTTAAAAATGGTGCCCATTTGCGAGCCCAGTGGGATTTTAACCCCTTAAGGACTTAGGACGTACCGGTACGCCATGTTTGCCGAGTCCTTAAGGACCGGTACATCCTAAGTTTAAAATTACATTGCGGCGCTGCAGGGGTTAATCGGAACAGGATGTCCGCTGAAATCATTCAGCGGACATCCTGTCACAACGCCCCCCCGCATCGGCGATCGCCGCAAACCGCAGGTCAATTCAGACCTGCGGTTTACGCTTTTACCTTATCTGGTGGGCGGCGGTGCCATCAGGTCCCCATGCGGCTGTAGGGGGGACCCGATGGCATGGAAGGCAGCGCGATGCCTTCCGGTGACAAGCCTGTGAGATCCAGCCCCCTGGATCTCACAGGCCGGAAGCTGTATGAGTATTACTCATACAGCCACTGCATTCCAATACAGAAGTATTGGAATGCATTGTAAAAGGGATTAGACCCCCAAAAGTTCGAGTCCCAAAGTGGGACAAAAAATAAAGTTGAAAAAATAAAGTTTCTCCCCCCCCAAATTTTTTTTAAGTTTAAAGTAAAAATAAACAAAAACGTCATTTTCCCCAAACAAAGTAAAAAAAAAATAGGTAAATAAAAAAAGTTGACATATTGGGTATGGCCGCGTCCATATCGACCGGCTCTATAAAAATAACACATGAATTAACCCCTCAGATGAACACCGTAAAAAATGTAAAATAAAAACTGTGCTAAATAAACAATTTTTTTGTCACCTTACATCACAAAAAGTGTAATAGCAGGCGATCAAAAAGTCACACGCACCCCAAAATAGTGCCAATAAAACCGTCATCTCATCCCGCAAAAATCGTACCCTACCCAAGGTAATCGCCCAAAAACTGAAAAAATTATGGCTCTCAGACTATGTAAACAATAAAACATGATTATTATTTTTTGTTTCAAAAACAAAATCATTGTGTAAAACTTACATAAAAAAAAGTATACATATTGGGTGACGCCGCGTCCGTGACAACCTGATCTATAAAAATATCACATGATCTAACCTGTCAGATGAATGTTGTAAATAACAAAAAATAAAAACGCTGCCAAAACAGCTATTTCTTGTTACCTTGCCTCACAAAAAGTGTGATATAGAGCAACCAAAAATCATATGTACCCTAAACTAGTACCAAAAATACTGCCACCCTATCCCGTAGTTTCTAAAATGGGGTAACTTTTTGGGAGTTTCTACTCTAGGGGTGCATCGGGGGGCTTCTAATGGGACATGGTGTAAAAAAAAAAAAACAGTCCAGCAAAATCTGCCTTCCAAAAACCATATAGCATTCCTTTCCTTCTGCGCCCTGCCGTATGCCCGTACAGCTGTTTACGACCACATATGGGGTGTTTCTGTAAACTACAGAATCGGGGCCATAAATATTGAGTTTGGTTTGGCTGTTAACCCTTGCTTTGTTACTGGGAAAAATTATTAAAATGGAAAATTTGCCAAAAAATTGAAATTTCATCTCCATTTGCCAATAACTCTTGTGGAACACCTAAAGTGTTAACAACGTTTGTAAAATCAGTTTTGATTTTATGGAGTTTCTACTCTAGGGTTGCATCAGGGGGGCTTCAAATAGGACACGGTGTCAAAAAAACAGTCCAGCAAAATCTACCTCCAAAAACAGTATGGCATTCCTTTCCTTCTGCGTCCTACCGTGTGCCCGTACAGTAGTTTACAACCACATATGGGGTGTTTCTGTAAACTACAGAATCGGGGCCATAAATATTGAGTTTGGTTTGGCTGTTAACCCTTGCTTTGTAACTGGAAAAAATTATTAAAATGGAAAATCTGGCAAAAAAGTAAAGTTTTGAAATTGTATCTCTATTTTTCCATTAATTCTTGTGGAACACCTAAAGGGTTAACAAAGTTTGTAAAATCAGTTTTGAATACCTTGAGGGGAGTAGTTTATAGAATGGGGTCATTTTTGGGTGGTTTCTATTATTTAAGCCTCGCAAAGTGACTAGACCTGAAGTGGTCCCTAAAAATTGGGTTTTTGAAAATTTCTCAATTTTTTTAAAAAAAGATTTGCGTCTAAACTTCTAAGCCTTGTAACATCCCCAAAAAATAAAATATAATTCCCAAAATGATCCAAACATGAAGTAGACATATGGGGAATGTAAACTAATAGCTATTTTTGGAGGTATTACTATGTATTACAGAAGTAGAGAAATTGAAACTTGGAAATTTGCCTTTTTCTACACATTTTTGGGAAATTTGGTATTTTTTTAATAAATAAAAATGATATTTTTTTTTTTTTTACTTCATTTTACCAGTGTCGGTGTACAATATGTGACGAAAAAACTCTCAGAATGGCCTGGATAAGTCAAAGCGTTTTAAAGTTATCAGCACTTAGTGACACTGGTCAGATTTGCAAGAAATGGCCAAGTCTTTTTTTTTTTCTCTCTGGCTATGAGCTGAGTGCTGTGATTGGCTAGCGCTACAGCATGGGAGAATGAGACGCCAGCAGGTTCATCTGGGTGGAGCCTAACATATGAAGATACCGGAGGCTATACCGGGAGAACGGAGCGGCGCCCAGGTATAACAGAAGTGTAGGGAGATCCCTGAGCGCCGCTCTCCATGTCTGTATAGTTAGTTTAGATTTTTTATTCTAGTGAAAGGTCCTCTTTAAGGTGAAATAGGGCTGAGTCCTTAAGGGGTTAAACACAGACAACTGGGGCTAATGTAGTCTGTGATCTGTGATATTGCAGACATTTAACCCTTCAGATGGCGTGGTCAGTTGTTACCTCGCCATCTAAAGCGTCTTTACCCCAGAGCATTGTGCTCCTGGGGCTTTAACAGCTTCCCCGTGCAGAGATGGCAGAAGCTGTTACTTCTATATAAAAGCACTGGTCTTTCTGAAGAAACCAAGGCTTTAATAGCTGTAGTTCCTATGAAGCTCTGCAGGTGGCAGGGCTCCATAAAAACATAGCGAATCTGCAATGCATTGCAGTGGTAATACATTGCAATGTATTGGGGAAGCAACCTAATAATTGCTTGTAATAGCCACCTAGGGCAGTAATGGCTACCCTTGGCACTCCAGCTGTGGTAAAACTATAACTCCCAAGATGCCTCCCTTGCTTGGCTGCTCTCAGAACTCTGTAGAAATAAATGGAGCAAGCTGGGAGTCGTAGTTTTACCACAGCTGGAGTGCCAAGGTTAGCCATCACTGACCTAGGGTGACTTAAAAAAAAAAAATTATAAATTTTTTTAATCCCTACCCCCCCCTTCCCGATAATTAAAATAAACAATAATAAATAAATAAATAAAAACTCATGGACATTACTGTGTCCCAAAATGGCTGCACTATCAAACTGTAAACTTATTTATCCTGTATGGTGAACACTGTAATGGAAGAAAATGTCCGATTTGCCTTAATCATTATTAAAACACAAGAAAAAGTATATAAATGTGGAATTGTTCTATTTGTACTGACCCAGAGACTGAAGGCCACAGGTCAGTTTTACCACATGGGGAAAGCCATAGAAACTAAACTGGTACTTTATTATTCCCCCCCAATTTCTTTTCAAATAATTTTTTTCCAGCTTCTCACTACATTGTATGCAATAGTAAATGTATGTAAATGCCATTAGAAAGTACACGTTGTCCAGCAAAAGACAACGTGAATGGAAAAATACAAAAGTTATGGCTCCGAGGGAAGTACAAAATGGAAATTGCGAGGTGCTGATGGGGTCTTTATTTATTTTATTATTTTAATTTTTTCTAGATCCTAGTAAAGCTATGCTGACTGAACTATCCCTGAGCAGGGAAGAATTCCTGGAATACCACCTGCAGGACGAGAGGGAGATTACCTTTTGTCTACGTGAATTCAGGGTGAGCAATATTCCCCTTACACTCAAACACTGGTGAATAGGGGTAAGGGTTTACCTAAGCCAAGAGTTGCAGTACCTGGTCTCTCCCAGTACCCATTCACTTGACTAGGTACTGAGTCATGCCAACATGCAGGTGCTAACCTGCATTAGGAAACCTCCTATTTTTACCTTGTCATCTCTCAGTGACTTTATTTTTGGTTTCTGCCCTTCAGGGTCTACTGGCGTTTGCAGAGTCCTGCAGCCTACCAATCTCAGTACATTTTGACAGTGCTGGCTGGTGAGTCCCTCGATATTATACTGTGTACAGTAACCACTTGTAGTGACTGAATGTTACCTGCGTCACTTGGCTTTTCACTTTGTTTATAGATCAGGAGGGAGTTAAAGATTAAATGATGATTGAATGTTAGTGTTTGGCTTATAAAGGTTAATGAGTTTAATTTCCTTGTTTGCTGTAGAGCTTTCACCTTGAAGCACATATCTAATTTTACATAATTTTTACATTACGTGTTTCTGGACAACCGCTTTCCATATGCTCTGTGTTTGGACTCATCGAGGTGGGATGACCCATCTGTAAGCAACAGCAGAGTGCAGCTATCAAATAGCTATTACATGGACTGCAATTCATTTTATTGGCTCCATGTAATACAACAATAGCCTTGTAGTAACAAGCAGGGCTTGAGAGTCAGTCTTTACCTGGAGCATCTGCTCTCGTTTATCCTATTAAAGGGGGTTTTCAGAGGTTTTGATACTGGTGACCTATCCTTGCAGTAGCCAAGCACAGTGCCGTACATTGTATAGCGGCTGTGCTTGGTATCTCTCCTAGTGAGTGAGCACAGCTACTATACAATATACGGCGCTGTGCTTGTTAAGCTGCGTAAAATCCTTGACGCTCACAGGAGCACGGTGCCTTCTCAAAAAGCTGATCGACTGGGATCTCAGGTGCCAGACCCCACCAGGATAGGTCATCAGTATCAAAACCTTGGAAAACGCATTTAACCCTATAGACCTAGGTTGGACAACTTGTAGTAGACCTTTCTAACACTGTGAGCCACTATGATTTCTCAGTAACCAAGCAGAAAGAACTTCAGCCCAAAAAGATGGAGGAGAAGCAGAAAATATAGACACAAATTGTCTACCTGGCTATTCAGTCTAAGGAGGCAGTGAGTGAGGAACATATTAACTATTCTATACTGCGCTAAACCGTGAAGACTGTCAGCTCACTGCCAAAAGTTAAATTCGGGGGTCAGTTTTTACATTACAAAACAGGCAAAATCAATAAATAATTTTTTCCCTTGTTCTGATAGGAGGATGATCCCACTTCCCGAGGACAGGAAACAAAACAGAGCATCAATAAAACGATACCTCCTCCTATCTGCTCCAGTTATTGTTTCCTGTCCTTCAGGACGCACGGATGCCTCTCCAGTGTCGGAACCATCAGGAAAACGCCCAGCCTGGATCTTCCCCTTCTAAGGGAGGGCTGAGCAGGGAATGGAGGCTCCGGATGGGCCCCCCTTCTCCGTTTCTATGTGTATGTCCTCACCCTGACGCAGCCCGGGCTATGTGCAGCTGCACGGGAGATTGGCACAGGATAGCTAAAGAAGGCGGAAATCCTCTGTGGGCAGGAGGATTCCTTTTCTTGGTGCACAGGAAGTGACGCAGGGGGTGAAAGACTTCCGACCTGCGTGCCTCTCGCCGAAACTGGGAGAGCATGGGCCGGGGAGCGTGCAGGGGTGGAACGCCCTTACCCTGCTGACCATAAAGAGGAGAAGCGAAGAACAGCAGTAGTTTCAGAGACAGTGCTACCACTTTCTCTGTGCAGAGGAATCTCCATCCTTTGTCGAGAATCTAAGAACCCTGATTAGGGACGAAATAAACTCTGCAATTGAGTCACTCAGAACCCCAGCCTCTCCTCATCCTTCCACGTCAAAATCTTTGGACCCTTCTACAGATGCATTTGAATTAGATGAAAGGGAGCTTTTTTCGGATGGAGACTCTGATTCTTCTGACGATGAATCCGTTATGTTTGCCAGGAGAGAGAGAGAGAGAGAGAGATAAAGAGAGTCTCGCATAAAAACAGTCAGAGCCACTATGAAATTTGAAGACATTAAAGAACCTCAGTCAGTCCAGGACCAGATGTTCCAGGGTCTAGGAGAAAAAAGGAAGATAGTTTTCCCTATACATCAGAATATTAAAAAGCTCATTGCTGGGAAAATGGCCGATCCAGAAAAAAAAAACAAAAAAAAAACAAAAACGGCAACATCTAGGGCTTTAAAACAAAAATACCCGTTTGCTGATACAGATATGGAATTTTGGGAAAAGTCCTCTCTTCCGTTTGATATGGGTCTGCTAAAAGACCCTCTGGACAAGAAAATGTGAGGGTTTATTAAAGCGTTTTTGGGAGACGGGACCTGCAATGTTTAGACCTGCAATAGCCACAACCTGCACTGCTAGATCTTTGTCTGTTTGCATTACTCAGTTAGAAAGTCACTTATCCGCTGGTACGCCTAGGGAAGAGATTATTTCTTCCCTCCCGGTTTTAAAACTGGCATAAATTTTTCTTGCTGATACCTCAGCAGACATGGTCAGATTGTCGGCTAGATCTACAGCCCTTTCTAATGTTGCATGTAGGGCTATTTGGTCGAGGTCTTGGTCTGGGGACTCTGGGTCAAAGAGTCATCTCTGCTCTATTCCTTGTGAGGGAGACAGACTCTTTGACTCTGCTTTAGAAGACATCGTGGACAAGACCTCCAGATAAAAAGATGGGATTTCCATCTGAGTCCCGTTTTTTTCAACAAAAAAGACATTTTCGTGGCCAGAACTGTTTCAGGCAGGACCAGAGGAAAAAAGAACCTTCGGGGAGATGGCAGTCTTCTAGAAGGGCTTTCTCTTCAATTCTGATATGTTCTCTAAAAAATTCCAATGACTCCAGAAGCACGGTGGAAGGCAGACTAAAATATTTTAAGGGGGCCTGGACAAAAATAAATGCCTATCCTTGGGTGATAGATACAATAAGGTCTGGGCTTAATACAATCTGTAAAAAGGAGATAAAATTAGCAAGAATACAAAACAAACAGCAGGTGGCAAAAGAGAGCAAAACAAATCCCCAAAAATTCTTTAACCGCCTAACGCAGGATTGCGGTCCGGAGGCGGCCGGTTTGTTCCTCTTCGGCGCGTCATCGGCGAGATGTGAGATTTCCTGTGAACGAGCGCACACAGGAGCGCGCGTTCACAGGAAACGGCAGGTAAACTAGTGCATCTACAGCCTGCCAGCGGCAATCGTTCGCTGGCAGGCTGTAGATGCAATATATATATATATATATATATATATATATATTTTTTTTTAACCCTTGAAAGGTATATCAGACGCTGTTTTGTTAACAGCGTCTGATATACCTGATACCTGGTCCTCTGGTGGTCCCTTTTGGTTGGATCGACCACCAGAGGACACGGGTAGCTCTGTAAGTAGCACCAAACGCCACTACACTACACCCCCCACCCCCCTGTCACTTATTAACCCCTGATCACCCATATAGACTCCCTGATCACCCCCCGGTCATTGATCACCCCCTGTAAGGTTCCATTCAGACATCCGTATGTGTTTTGCGGATCCATGGATCCGCTCCATGCTCGCAACAACCCAGAAGTGCCAGAAAGATTCCGCTCCATTTCTCTCTATACTGCTTTATCATCAGCCACCCTCAGTAGAAGACGGGAGTTCCAAGAGGCTACAAAAATCCTGAAAGCTCACAGAATCCCATATAGATGGGGCTTTCCAGCTAAATTGCTGATTTCAAGAGAGGGAGGCAAAATGGTGGTATCTACCCCATCAGAAGCTCTGCAGTTGATTTCTAATTGGAACTTATCTATACCTCTTGGATCTGCGTTGCTGTCAAAACCTGCTTTGCCTATGCCATTGGAAGAGGAGTGGACCACAGTTGGGCAGAGGAACTCTCCAAATGATTGAAAAAGATTGTGAGCAAACCAATCTTCTTCATCTCTTTCTTGGGGAATAAACCTCCATTGTCTCAGGCCTGTTTGGCCGAATCTGGGACTTCTTTGTATCCCCCCTTAGTAACGCCTCTTACCATCTAAATTAGAATAAATCTTTTTTTATTATTTTGAAGGAGAAAAAGAGCAAGACAACATAATATCTTGGTTTACATCGAGGCTTACCTATACAATAGGCTTGCTCATACAATGACAATATATATGGGTTGTTTTGCATAGTAGAAATAGGGTGATACAAGACCCTTGACGTGTAAGCAATAACAATAAGTTAAAGAGGGGAGGAAAAAAAGCGGGGGAGGAAGGAGGGGTGAGGAGGTAGTAATGGTCCTAGTCAAATGGGACTGGTGAGCGAGTATCCTCCCACTCCTATCTTTGATTAGTTGATCTGTGAAAGTTAGGGAGAGTAGTTAGTCAAGGAGCCATGGACTCCAGGTGAGTTGCCTAGATTTGAGAGAGATAATCGTGGGCGTGAGGTAGTTAGAGAGATAATCGTGGGTAGTGAATGTTCATATCTACATGATGCATTAACCTCCTGTATAACTTCTGAAATGGTCGGTGGAGCCAGTTGTTTTCAGTGGCGAGTAATTATCAGCTTAGCGCTAAGAAGAATATGCCCTACTATGTTTCTGTATGGGGGGTATGTTATGTATGCCTAAGGCTACTTTCACACTTGCGCTTGATCGGATCCGTTCTGAACGGATCCGATCATATTAATGCAGACGGAGGCTCCGTTCAGTACGGATCCGTCTGCATTAATAACTTAGAAAAAATTCTAAGTGTGAAAGCAGCCTGAGCGGATCCGTTCAGACTTCCAATGTAGAGTCAATGGGGGACGGATCCGCTTGAAGATTGAGTCATAGGGTGACATCTTCAAGCGGATCCGTTCCCATTGACTTACATTGTAAGTCTGAACGGATCCCACGTCCTTCAAACGGAGCTCACAAACGGACCCATGAACGCTAGTGTGAAAGTAGCCTAAGAACAGTAGAGCTAGTTTCGGGAGTGGTTCCATAAGTTGAGCTGTTAAACCAGATAGTAAGTCAAAGACACTTTGCCAGTAAGGAGCGAGTATGGGGCATGACCATAAAATGTGGAGTAAGGAGCCCTTGTTACTTCAACCTCTCCAGCAATAAGGGGAGGATGAAGGGTAGATCATGTGTAGTCTTTGTGGAGTAAAATACCAATGTAGGAGAGTTTTCAGCCCCTCTTCATAGTGAGTGACGCATTTACGCATTTGAAGTTAGAGACTAGGAATCTAATGGCTAAGGCCCAGCTTTCATCAAGAAAGGACTTTCCCAACTCTAGTTCCCATTTTTTGATTGGTAAGGATTTAATGAAAGTGGCTTTATCTCCCAATATGTCGTATACATATCGTGTGGTGTCCTTTTAAAAAGGGATGGAAACTGGAACAGTCTCATAATGTCAGAATTTATTGGAGGTGGAGATTGCGTAATTTTTGTAAGAAAATGGCGAATTCTCATGTAGTTGTAGAATTCCGTGTGCGGCAATGTGAATAAGCGTTGGAGGGAATCAAAGGGAAGAAGTAAGCCATCTGGCATAATTTGGGATATGGTAATGATCCCTTTTCCTCGCCACATTAAGTTAATATCAGGGATATTTAGTTCTAATGTGCGTATAGTGGCGTGTTGAAGGAGGGATGAGTTCGAGTCACTCTGCGCCTCATGGATTTTAGACCAGAGGTTACTAAGATGTGTTATTGTTAGTAGGTTGTTATTCGGGTTCCATAACAAATGGATTAAGTAGTCTTTTAGAGTAGCGTTTTTATGACGTGTGATTCAATCTGGAGCCAGGCTTTCGTGACATCTGAGGAATACCATTCCCCAGCGAAAGAAGGTGCTATTGCTGTCAAATAGTCCTTGATATCAGGAAGGCCCAATCCACCGACATGTTTTTTCTTGGACATTAATGCCCGAACTACTTTGGGTTTGGATGGTCCCCAGATGTACCCACCTAGAATAGCTTGCGCCTTCTTGAAGAATATAGCAGGGACTGGGATTGGGAGGGCCCGAAATATGCAAATAAGCTTGGGAAGGGTCATCATTTGAAAGAATGCTACTCTTCCCACCCATGATACTGCTTTCATTGAGAAGCTTTTGAAGTCGTTCAACATGGTGGTATGGAGGGGGTCATAGTTCCTACTATATAATAGGGAGAAAGGTGAAGTAATCTTGACTCCCAGGTATGAAAGTTCAGATGATTGCCAATCTAGATCATGGAAGGATTTTATTGAGGTTAATTCTGCTGATGGGATGTTAATGGGAAGAGCTTGAGATTTGGTGTTGATCTTATAGTAGGAGAGGGATCTGTAATGGTAAATCACCCTGAGGGCGTGGTGAGTTGATGGGGTCAGTTAATGTGAAGATGATATCATCTGCGTAGAGTGTGATTTTATGGGCTTTTTCCCCCACTTCCATCCCGGAAATAAAGGTTGAGTTCCTGATACTTGCTAGAGGTTCTAGTGCAAGGATAAATGATAAGGGTGAAAGGGGACATCCCTGTCTAGATCCGTTGGTTATATAAATGGATCTGAAACGACTTCATTAACCCAAACATTCGCAGAGGGGAAGGAGTAGAGGCTGTGGATGGCCTGTAATATTTGTCCTGAGAAGCCCATTTGGCGAAGGGTGCAGAATGCATAATCCCAATGCAAGAGGTCAAAAGTTTTTTCTGCATCCAATGTGATCGCAAGCATTGGGAGGTTCTGCAGTTCAACGTAATTAAACAGGTCTACAATTCGTCTGCTGTTATCAGATGCTTGTCTTCCAGCCATAAAACCCGTTTGGTCAGGGTGGATCAGAGAAGGGAGTAATGGGGGAAAAACTATTGGCAATAAGTTTGGCAAAAAAAATTATATCAGAGTTGAGTAATAAAATAGGCCGAAAATTCTGTGGTGTATCTGGTGTTTTGCCGGGTTTTGGAATCAGGGCTGTGGAGTCGGTAGATAAATGCTCCGACTCCTCGGTTTTTGGTACTTCCCACTCCGACTCCTCTGTATTTAATATGCAAATGTATTTTATACATTCTTTGAAGGAAAGAAAGACATACATGTCATTACCACAGAACTACTGGCTAGGAAGCTGCTGCCTTCTCCTTTGTGTGCTGATCTTCTGCTAAAGATAGGGTAGTGGTAGGATCCAGGAAGGGGTATTTATTTTAAAACATGATTTACCTAGTAGAATCCCATAGTCATGTTTAAAGTTTAACACCTTAACGACCCAGGACGAGAATGCTCATTCTCAAACGCCGGCACTTAGTGAGGACGAGCGCTCTCTTCCTGCAGTCGTTCCTTCCAGCCCCCCCGGTCAGCAGCAGAGATCCGGATCCCTGCTGCATCCACCAGCATCGGCAATAACGCAGATGCCGGTGGATTAACCCCTCATATGCCACGGTCAGCGCTGACCGCGACATATGTGAGGTTTGCGCTCCCTCACCTGATGCATCGGGTCCCCGCTGTGCTGTGACAAGGACTCGATCGTTGCCATGGCAGCCCCAAGCCATTCTAAGGCTTGGGGCCTGTTATGTACGGAAGCCTAAGAGGACCAGCCCCCAGGTTGGGTCTCCTAGGCAACAGTTAGTGTCTTACAGTGTAAGACACTAACAGTTCAATACAGCACAATACAGATGTATTGTGCTGTATTGAAACAAGGATCAGACCCTGTCCCATAGTGGGACAAAAAATAAAGTGAAAAAAAAAAGTTATAAAATTTAAAGTTTTACCAATTTTTTTTTTTTAAGTTTAAAGTAAAAAAAAAGCGTCCTTTTCCAAAAAGAAAGTAAAAAAAAAAAATTGTATCGACCAGCTCTATAAACATATCACATGACCTAACCCCTCAGATGAACACCGTAAAAAATAAAAGGTGTAAAAAAAAGCAATTTTTTTTTTTTTTTGTCATCTTACATCACAAAAAGTGTAATAGCAAGCGATCAAAAAGTCATATGCAGCCCAAAATGCTGCCAATCAAACCGTCATCTCATCCTGCAAAAAATGAGACCCTACTTAAGATAATCGCCCAGAAACTGAAAAAACTATGGCTCATGTATACAATTTTTTTTTATCGCCGCATCTGTGACAACCTGGTCTATAAAAATACCACATGATCTAACCTGTCAGATGAATGTTGTAAAAAATAAAAAAAAAAACAGTGCCAAAAAAGCAATTTCTTGTTACCTTGCCTCACAAAAAGTGTAATATAAAGCAACCAAAAATCCTATGTACCCTAAACTAGTACCAACAAAACTTCCACCCTATTCAGTTTCTAAAATGGAGTCACTTTTTTGGAGTTTCTACTCTAGGGGTGCATCAGGGGGGCTTCAAATGGGACATGGTGTAAAAAAAAAAAAAAACAGTCTAGCAAAATCTGCCTTCCAAAAACCGTATGGCATTCCTTTCCTTCTGCGCCTTGCCGTGTGCCCATACAGCAGTTTACGACCACATATGGGGTGTTTCTGTAAACTACAGAATCAGGGCCATAAATAATGAGTTTTGTTTGGCTGTTAACCCTTGCTTTTTAACTGGAAAAATAATATTTGTAAAATTTGTGAAATTGTACCTCTATTTTCATCTATATCTTGTGGAACACCTAAAGGGTTAACAACGTTTGTAAAATCAATTTTGAATACCTTGAGGGGTGTAGTTTCTAGAATGGGGTGATTTTCGAGTGGTTTCTATCATGTAAGCTTCACAAAGTGACTTCTGACCTGAACTGGTCTTTTAAAAAGTTTTGGTTTTTGAAAATTTCTGAGAAATGTATAGATTTACTTCTAAGGCTACTTTCACACTAGCGTTCGGGCGGATCCGTTCTGAACGGATCCGCTCATAATAATGCAGACGGAGGCTCCGTTCAGAACGGATCCGTCTGCATTCTATTGGCAAAAAAAAAGCTAAGTGTGAAAATAGCCTCGGACGGATCCGTCCAGACTTTCAATGTAAAGTCAATGGGGGACGGATCCGCTTGAAGATTGAGCCACATTGTGGCATCTTCAAACGGATCCGTCCCCATTGACTTACATTGTAAGTCTGGACGGATCCGCACGGCCAGGCGGACACCCGAACGCTGCAAGCAGCGTTCAGCTGTCCGCCTGTCCGTGCGGAGGCGAGCGGAGCGGAGGCTGAACGCCGCCAGACTGATGCAGTCTGAGCGGATCCGCTCCATTCAGACTGCATCAGGGCTGGACGGCTGCGTTCGGGTCCGCTCGTGAGCCCCTTCAAACGGAGCTCACGAGCGGACCGACGAACGCTAGTGTGAAAGTAGCCTAAGCCTTGTAACATCTGCAAAAAATAAAATATCATTCCCAAAATGATCCAAACATGAAGTAGACATATGGGGAATGTAGAGTAATAACTATTTTTGTAGGTATTACTATGTATTATAGAAGTAGAGAAATTGGAACTTAAAAATTAGCAAATTTTTCCACATTTTTGTTAAATTTGGTATTTTTATTATAAATAAAAATGATTTATTTATTTTTTACTCCATTTTACCAGTGTCATGAAGTACAATATGTGATGAAAAAACAATCTCAGAATGGCCTGGATAAGTCAACGCGTTTTAAAGTTATCACCACATAAAGTGACACTGATCAGATTTGCAAAAAATGGCCTGGTCTTTAAGGTGAAAATGAGCCCTGTCCTTAAGGGGTTAAGCTAACAATCTGAGTTTACAAGTTTTTATAGCCTTAGCTGAATGACAGCAGTTTTTCAAATGGTTTACAGCTTCAGTCTTGAACTATTGACCCTCCATTCTCTTCAGTTATACAAGTGTCTAGTCCTGCAAAAAACATATTTACTTAATCAGTTATCAGTGAGAGGCGAGGTTAACCATGGGCGTTGCCTTCACTGTAACAGCGGAACACAACACAATGGAAAGTATAAGTATTGCCGCGCCTTAACTGTGCGTTGCGTGCCATATAGTTAAGCATATGAAAAGTGTGCTTCTTCATGGTTTTGCGGTAACATGACGCAATGCATGCATTGGCCTTTATTCTTACAGTAGAGAAGTAATGTATTTTTCTCAAAAGTGGGGGAAAAATAGCAGTGCGTCTTATGGGGCGAATGCTGCGACTGTCCGGTGAATAGGCTGAGAGGGAGGAGGGGCTGGGGGCCGGCATCTGTTTCTGTAATGGCAGCGGGGCCTGGTGCAGTCACTGTATTCTTCTACACTGGGCCCCGCTCACTGTAGTATACGGTAATCATATCTAACTTGTGGGTATTGTTAAAGTATTCCAATCATCTTAAATCTAGCACTGTACTACTTACTACTAACTTCTTGTCAGGAGGGTGCTTGTAGTGTAGCTCACTACATCACGTGCCTGCTCCGCCCACTTTATGAATGAAGCAGGCACCGGGCCCCACTGCCATTACAGAAACAGATGCCGGCCCCCATTAACTACACAGGGACACTGTTATGGGGGGGATCTGTGGATGATGCTTTATAGGGCAAAAAATACGGTAATTATAACTTTTTGTGAATTGGGACTTTTTTATATATTTTTTTATTTTTAAAAAAAATTAAATCTAGTTGGAGTCGGTTCATTTTTTGCCGACTCGGACTCCAGGTACCCAAAATTGCCTCTGACCCCGACTCCACAGCCCTGTTTGGAATAGGGACTATTAGTGCTTCTAGCATTTCCGGGGGAAAGGAATGTCCCTCCTGTACCTCATTGAACATGTTCAGCATGTAAGGTGTAAGAATGGGTTGGAACTGGCGGAAATATTCATTAGAGAGCCCATCAGGTCCTGTGGATTTGCCCAAAGGTAGTGATGCAATTATCTTGTTGATTTCTGAGATTGAGAATAGGGTATTAAGAGATTGTAGTTGCAAGTGGGTGAGGGTAGGGAGGGATGCATGTGAGAGGAATTCTTCAACCAGGGTAGAGTAATTTTCTGGCAGTGGGGTGCTGTCTTTTAGGTTATAAAGTGCTTGATAATACAATTTAAATTGGTTAGCGATGTCTCGGGGGTCTATTAATTTTGCCTTAGTTGTGGGGTGCAATGGAGTGCTCCAGACTAAAAAAAATAACTAGGAGCCAAATCAAATTTTTAGTCGCCAAATCGAAACCGAATCCAAATTTTGGTATCGTGACAACGCTACGCCGATCAGATCGGCGTAGGGTTGTTTTGATACCGAAATTTTGATTTTCTTTCAACACCAAAAAAAGCTGTGTGCATTTCGCATTTTATGAAACATTCGGCCCATAATAGAACAGTCCTATCCTATTTTTGGGGTGACAAGTAGACAAAAAAATGGCAAATGCTCACCACATAGGAGATATTTTTTAATAATTTAATAGTTTAGACAGCGCTATTTTAATATGTTTATTTATTGTTTATATATTTTATATGTAAAATTGGGAAAGGGAGGGATTTAAACTTAATATTTGAGGGTAATTTCACACTAGCTTTTTTTCTTTTCCGGCATAGACTTCTGTCCTAGAGACTCTATACCAGAAAAGAACTGATCAGTTATATCCCCATGCATTCTGAATGGAGAGCAATCCGTTCAGGATGTCTTCAGTTCAGTCATTTTGACTGATCAGGCAAAAGATAAAACCGCAGCATACTACAGTTTTATCTCCGGCATAAAAAAAAGATTTGCCTGAATGCCGGATCCGGCATTTTTCCCCATAGGAATGTATTAGTGCCAGATCCGGCATTCAAAATGCCGGAATGCACCTGCACTAAATCCGGACCTATTCACTTCTATGGGTCTGTGCACATGAGCAGTGATTTTCACGCATCACTTGTGCGTTACGTGAAAATCGCAGCATGCTCTATGTTGTGCGTTTTTCACGCAACGCCGGCCCCATAGAAGTTAATGGGGCTGCGTGAAAATCACAAGCATCCGCAAGCAAGTGCGGATGCGGTGCGATTTTCACGCATGGTTGCTAGGATGAGTCTATTCACTGTATTATTTCCCCTTATAACATGGTTATAAGGGAAAATAATACCATTCTTTAATACAGAATGCTTAGTAGAAGGTCAATATAATAAACATTATATACACCCCAGTATAATAAACATTGGTGGCGCAGTGCGCCCCCCCCCCCTCAATATAATAAACATTGGTGGCGCAGTGGGCAGTGCTAATGAGGGTTAAAAAAACAAAAAAAAATTATTAACCCACCTCCTCCAATTGATCGTCTCCTGTTCTTTCTTCAGGACCTGTCACCACAGGTCCTGAAGAAAGAACAGGAGACCGGCAGCTATGCGATCAATTGGAGGAGGTGAGTAAAAAAAATTTTTTATTATTTTTTTATTTTTTTTAGCCCTCATTGGCACTTCCCACTGTGCCACCAACGTTTCTTATACTGGGGGGGGGCGCACTGTGCCACCAATGAAGATAACTGATCTGTTAATACAAATACAGGAGGCGGGTGCCGGAATCAAATAGGCGGCACCCGACCTCTGACAGGGAGCTGCGATCAGCGGCAGTTAACCCCTCAGCTACCTTACCTGAAGGGTTAACTCAACTGCCGCTGATCGCAGCTCCCTGTCAGAGGTCGGGTGCCGCCTATTTGATTCCGGCACCCGCCTCCTGTATTTGTATTAGCAGGTCAGTTATCTTCATTGGTGGCGCAGTGGCCACAGCCCCTCCCCTCCTCCTCCCGTCTCTCTTCTTATTGGCGGAGGTGGCGGCAGCAGCACAGGGGGGAGGGAGACTCCTCCACTGCGCTGCTGAGAAGAACATTGGCGGCGTGGCAGAGAACTATCAGCTCCTGTGCCCTGCCGCTGTATTCAACGGCAGAGCTGCGGCGGCGGGTATAGTCGCAAATGGCGACAAGACTAAAAAGTCTTGTCGCCATTTGTAAATTCTAAGTCGCATAAATGGTCGCCATCTGGAGCCCTGCAATAGATTTGGTATTTTGGACTTGGATTGTTGAGTTTTTCGTTTTTGCTCCAGGAGTCGACCTGCCTTGTTTCCTTGGGAGTAATATTTAGATTTAAGTCTGAGGAGAGATTTGTGGTAATTTTGGAGCAGTAAGATACTAAGTTTATTTCGTGCTAACCTAAAGTTCGTTGGAGCACTGGGGAGTGGGAGTGGTTTTGTTTGTTCTCCAAGCTAGCTATTTGCTCTAAAATTTGCGTAATGTCTCGCTCTCTAAGTTTCTTTACTATAACACTCAGCTTGATCAGAGAGCCTCTTAGGTACACTTTGTGAACTTGCCACAGAACAAATTTGTTTGAGACTGATAGACTGTTAAAGTGAAAGTACTCTTTTAAGTGTGTTGAAAGTTCCGCTGACCATTTAATGTCAGTGGAGAGGGTATGGAGTAGGGAGGAATGGTCAATTATAAACATGTCTATTCGTGAGTACGACATGCGCTGGGGAGAAAAAGGTAAAGTCTTTTTCCAGGCTATGCTATGCTCTCCACGCGTCTGTAAGACATTCAGAGTGCAAGAAAGTGGCGACCCCTGTGTCAGTTCTTCGTGTGAGGGATGTAGAATCTATAGAAGGTTGTAAGACTGTATTGAAGTCACCGCAGAGGATCAATTTTTTTCCTTGTTTGAGTTTGTTCACATTGCGCATAAGCTTATGTAGGCAAGCTAGCTGGTGTGAGTTGGGTGCATAAAGGTTAACTAGCGTGTATGTAATGTTATTGATGGAGCAAACCAACAATTTTGGTCTTTATGGGGGTGTAGGCAACAGTGTTCCTGACAGCAATTAGGGTACCTCTCTTTTTCTTGTTAAAATGTGAATGCAGGATATTGGGGAATAAACGGTGATGCACTCTGTTGGCGTCAGCTAGTAGTAAGTGAGTTTCCTGTATACACAACATTAACATTAGCAGTTAAAGCTTCTTTCCACATATAAGACCTTTTCTGAGGACAATTGAGACTTTTAACATTAAGGGACATGATCTTAAGACCCATGATGTTGAAGGGAGGTAGCTATCTATCTAGACTTTAGAGAGACAATGAGAACACAATACTGGTATACTATATCAAGGTGATGAGACTGTGTATAATTAAGGCTATGGGGTGGGTGGGAAAGGGAAGGAAAGAGGGAGGACGGCAAGAGTAAGGGAAAAGATAAGTAACAGCAACAAATGAGACGGGAGCAACCTTCTAAAACCTGGTATGCAATGAACAGGACAGTAATGACATGCTAAATTCTGGTAGGGCGAAAGTTCAGTGCTAGAAGGACCAGGGAAGGTAAGTAGTTGGTGTCAGAGGACCTGCACCAAATTTGAGTAAGGTATTGTTAAGATGCCCAAATAAGACACAGCAGAGAGTCCCAACATGGTAGAAATAAGCAGTATAACTCAACTGCTTATTGATTTTTGAAATGTCATCCATAGGGGACAGTTCCAGGACGTCAGTCCCTTGATGTGAACGGTATTGAAGGAGCCATTGAGGTGGGATTAACTTCCGTGCTGCTGGCGACATTGGGATCTGCCATAGTTGGAGTAGTTGTTTCCCTTCCTCAAGCGTTTTGATGGCATGGGTCTGTCTGTTTCTGCGGATGAGGATCTTCAAGGGGGTAACCCCACTTATAGGGGTCATCTTGATCACGGAGGGTAGTCGTGATTGGCAGCAATGCTCTGCGTCGGCGGAGGGTTACCATAGGTCAGTAAAAAGCTTAACTTTTTGATTGGGAGCGGGATCTTGTTTCTTGCCGCAGCCATGAGTGCCTCCTTTGGTGTGGAAGAAGTGAATGCGCGCAAGGGTGTCGCGCGGGATATTAGGGCCTAGGTGTGGAGGTTTAGGGATCCTGTGGGCCCTATCAATAATCATATCAGGGGCTGGGATCTACGGTAGAAGCGCTCTCATTAGCCCTTTTAGGTATGCTTGCAGTTCCTGGGGAGCAACGTCTTCAGGAATACCCCTAAATTTCACGTTATTTCGCATGGAGCGATCCTCCAGGTCCGCCATGTTTAGCTTAATGGCTTCCAGCTCATCAGCCATATCCTTGTGGGCATCAATAATCGCATTTTGGGAGGATGCAAAGTCGCCCATTTTTGTTTCTACATGGTGGGTTTTGTCCTCTGTTGTCTGCAGTCTGGCAGAGAGAGGGTTAATCAGTCCCGCAATGTCCGCCTGCAGGGAGGATTTTAAAGCTAGTAACATGGCTTTGAGAGAGTCCTCAGTAACAGGTTTGTCAGAGGTAGAAGCAATTGGAAGGGGTCCAAGGGCGCTGTACTGTGAGAAGTATATGTGTACTCACAAAGCTGCGGTTGGCCTCTGGCATCTGATGGAGTCATCGGAGGATGAGGGCTTCCAAGTAGATGGTCTCGCTACGCAGGAGGTCGGGCGCCATTTTGGATCCCATGAGGAGTGTACACCGGAGCTCTGGCGTCGGTGGAAGCGACGGAGGCGACATATTCAGCAGGTTAGCGCTGGCAGACACGTCCGGTGGAGAGAGTGAGCGAGCTGTAGGAGCAGGCGACATGGCGCTAATAGGGGATACTAGCAGGGCCTAATCTGTGATATCGGCGCCATCTTTGGATTTTCCCCTGTCGAAGTAGCTTTCAAAGTTGCCATCCTGTAGTTTCGGTAGTTGCTTTTTGGTCTTCCCCATTGTGTCGGAAGGAGTAAGCATCTGTGGGTGCAGTATGGTGCCACTCAGATACAAATTGAGACGGGCAGGCGACATTTCAGTCGCTTGGGTGCAGGCGCTCTTCTCTCAAGCGGCCATCACGCTCAGCAGCCTAGCCACGCCCCCACTTACCACCTGAATTAGGCGTTTTGGTGTTCCTTGAGATGGGACCCATGATATTTGGTCTACAGTTTATGGTTTATGTATTTGTTGTTTTTTCAGTTTTTATCTGGAGAAAACGCTACATCGCAGATCAATAATATCTGGAGCCTGAGAATATGTAAAATGCAAATGGTTTGGGTGAGTGGAGATCGCTCACTGGCAGTCTTACTATTATATCATAATGGTTCTTAAATTTACTTCAATTACTGCTAAAGTTAAATAGCCCATTTAAGAGCTCTCAATTGTGGCAAGATGCCATTAAAACTAAATCTGCCATCCTTTGCGTACAGGAGACACATTTGCTTGCGGGCGATCTTCATAGACTCAAGCATAAACGTTTCCCTGTTATAGTTTCAGCAAGTACAGATTTAAAAAAGGAGTTTCTATAGCAATAAGGGATACTATAGCATTTAAGCTAATGGACTCTTAGGCCTCATGCACACGGCCGCGTTTTATACTAGTGTATTACTGTACAGCAGCGGCTGCATGAAGCGCACGGTGTCATAGCAACCACAGACGCCGTGCGCTCATGCTGTCAGCGGGAATCCCAGCCGGGTTTCCACGGTCCGCTCTCGGCCGCGGAACACGGCTGTGTGCATGAGGCCTTACACAGATGCAGGGGGGGGGGTGAGATATCTGATCTTAATTTGTGAACTTAATAATGTGTTATACACTTTAGTAGCTGTATATGCCCCTAATAAGAAACAACTTAGATTTTTCAAGAGGCTCTTTGCGCGGGTGGGATCGGTCAGGAGGGGGTCTCTTCTTTATATGGGTGATTTCAATTCACTTATGTGGCCTGAGCTAGACTCCTCAGCGGTCCCCAAAACATCACACCCTTCTAAGTTATTCAGCCTCTCTCAAAAAGAGGGATTACTAGATGTATGGCGGTTGAAACACTCTGCCGAAAAGGATTATAGTTTCTTCTCATCTGCTCATAAAACTTATTCCAAAATTGACCTCTTCTTGACGGATCATAACACCTTTCAAAGGGTATCCTTCTGCACAATAGGTCACATAGAATGGTCTGACCATGCCCCTATTTCTGTCATGGTTTCTGAGCAATACAAATCTCCCCCTAGAATCCCTTGGAGAATTAACAGCAGGATTTTACATTCCTCCAAATACCTACCCCAATCATAGAAGACCACCAATCGACTGATAGCAGGGAGAAGGAGGGGAGGGACTGTGGCCACTGCGCCACCAATGAATATAATTAACACGTTAATTTAAAGAGGACCTTTCACTAGTTTAAAAACTAACTATATCAGTGGGGAGAGCGGCGCCCAGGGGTCCCCCTGCACTTACTAGTATGTCTCGGCGCCACTCCGTTCGCCCGGTATAGGCTCCGGTGTCTGCAGCTCCCTCTGTTGTACTGGGCAGAGTTTTTGTATTAGGGTTGTCCCTTGCTGCAGCGCTGGCCAATCGTAGCGCACAGCTCATAGCCTGGGAGTCCCAGCAAAAACTCTGCCCAGTACAACAGAGGGAGCTGCAGACACCGGAGCCTATACCAGGCGAACGGAGCGGCGCCCAGACATACTAGTAAGTGCAGGGGGACCCCTGGGCGCCGCTCTGCCCACTGATATAGTTAGTTTTTAGTTTTTAAACTAGTGAAAGGTCCGCTTATTGTAGGCAGCGGGTGCCGGCAGCGGTATCGCATACCCGGCACCAGCCCTCTCTGACATGGCGCTGCGATCCCCGGCAATAAACCCCTTAGGGTTTAATTGCCGGGGATTGCAGCGCCATGTCAGAGGTCGGGTGCCGGGTATGCGATACCACTGCCGGCACCCGCTGCCTACACTTAAATGAATGCGTTAATTTTATTCATTGGTGGCGCAGTGGCCACAGTCCCTCCCCTCCTTCTTCCTGCTATCAGTCCATTGGTAGTAGTCTTCTGTGACTGGGCAAGACATTAAATTAGTAACATAGTACATAAGGCTGAAAAAATACATTTGTCCATTCAGTTTGACCTGTTATCCTGCAAGTTGATCCAGAGGAGGGCAAAAAATAAAATAAAATGAGGTAGAAGCCAATATTCCCCACTTAAGGGGAATACAATTCCTTCCAGACTCCAATCAGGCAATCAGAATAACTCCCTGGATCAACGACCTCTCTCTAGAAGCTATAGCCTGCAATATTATTACACTCCAGAAATACATCCAGGCCCCTCTTGAATTCCTTTATTGTACTCACCATCACCACCTCCTCAGGCAGAGTTCCATAGTCTCACTGCTCTTACCATAAAGAATCCTCTTCTATGTTTGTGTACAAACCTTCTTTCCTCCAGACGCAGAGGATGTCCTCTCGTCACAGTCCTGGGGATAAATAGATGATGGGAGAGATCTCTGTACTGACCCCTGATACAGTGGTCGTCCCCCTTTTATTTTTTTTTCTCTAAAGTGAATAACCCTAATTTTGATGATCTTTCAGGGTACTGTAATTCCCTCATTCCTGTAATTACTTTAGTTGCCCTCCTCTGAACCCTCTCCAGCTCTATCTGCATTGTTCACAGGATCCCAGAACTGTACACAGTACTACATGTGTGGTCTGACCAGTGATTTGTAAAGTGGGAGGACTATGTTCTCATCACGGGCATCTATGCCCCTTTTGGTGCAACCCATTATCTTATTGGGCTTGGCAGCAGCTGCCTGACACTGGTTTTTACAGCTTAGTTTGCTGTTCACAAAAATTCCTAGGTCCTTTTTCATGTCATTGTTACCCAGTGTTTTACAATTTTTAGTACGGGTGACTTGTATTATTCCTACCCATGTGCATAACCTTACATTTGTCATTGTTAGGCTACTTTCACACTTGCGTTCAGAGCGGATCTGTCTGAGACGGATCCGCTCATATAATGCAGACGGTGGATTCGTTCAAAACGGATCCGTCTGCATTATAATGTAAAAAAAATTCTAAGTGTCAAAGTAGCCTCAGACGGATCCGTCCAGACTTTACATTGAAAGTCAATGGGGGACGGATCCGTTTAAAATTGAGCCATAGTGTGTCATATTCAAACGGATCTGTCCCCATTGACTTACATTGTAAGTCTGGACGGATCCGTTTGCCTCCGCACGGCCAGGCGGACACCCGAACGCTGCAAGCAGCGTTCAGGTGTCCGCCTGCTGAGCGGAGGCTGAACGCTGCCAGACTGATGCATTCTGAGCGGATCCGCGTCCACTCAGAATGCATTAGGGCTGGACGGATGCGTTCGGGGCCGCTTGTGAGAGGCTTTGAACGGAACTCACAAGCGGAGCCCCGAACGCTAGTGTGAAAGTAGCCTTAAACTTCATCTGCCACTTATCTGTCCAAGCCTCCAATCTATCCAGATCCCTCTGTAGTAGTATACTGTGCTCTTCAGTGTTAATTACTTTACACAGTTTAGTGTCATCTGCAAAAATTGATACTTTACTATGCAAGCCTTCTACAAGATCATTAATAAATATATTGAAGAGAATAGGGCCCAATACTGACCCCTGAGGTACTCCACTAGTAACAGTGGCCCAATCTGAGTGTGTACCGTTAATAACCACCCTCTGTTTTCTATCACTGAGCCAGTTACTTACCCACTTACAGACGTTTTCTCCCAGTCCGAGCATTCTTATTTTATATACTAACCTTTTATGTGGTACAGTGTCAAATGCTTTGGAGAAGTCCAGATGTACGACATCCATTGATTGGCTGCTGTCAAGTCTAGAACTTACCTCCTCATAGAAACTGATTAAATTAATTTAGCATGACCGATCCCTCATGAAGCCATGCTGATATGGCGTTATTTACTTATTTTAATTGAGGTACTCCAAGATAGCATCTCTTAGAAGGGATCGGTGTTTTCTAAGAGATGGGGCCCGGCTTTCAGTATCAGCCGGGCCCTTGCTGCTGATCGCGGCAGCAGTTTTGGAGCAGCGCGTTAATTCTAGGAGGAGAATGCTCGTCCTAGTGCGTTAAGTACCTGCAAGTTAGGCCTCATGCACATGACCGTGCCGTTTTTTGCAGTACGCAAACCGCAGATCCGCAAAAAACTGAAGCTGCCCGTGTGCCTTCCGCAATTTAAACGGGCGGCCCATTGTAGACATGCCTATTCTTGTCCGCAAAACGAACAAGAATAGGACATGCTATATATAGGACGGAGTGCTGTCCGCATCTTTTCCGGCCTCATTGAAGTGAATAGGTCCGCACCCGAGCTGCGGCTCTAATGTGGATGAAAACGGTCGTGTGCATGAGGCCTTAGGACGAGCATTCTCGTCCAAGGTCCTGAATGGGTTAATTGACAGTCCTAGATGACAGGATTATTTTGAAACCTTCTCCATCCTTCCTTCCAAAGGTTTTTTTCAACGGAGCCTGTAGGAGCAGGAGCAGTGCAACCCCCCTCCCCTCCTGCTCAGAGAGGCTAATTTGCATATTATAAAAGTACGATTTCTGCAGTAACGGGGGCATGAATAATCACAAGAATAGCAGAGTTAGGTGCAGCTGACATTAGCACATCACTAATGTCAGCCAGTTTAATAGTGAAAATTCTAGTGACAGAAACCCTTTAAACATTATAAATTACATGTCTTGACAAATCAGGATTTAGCATTTGGGCGACAAGTCCTTTCAGCTATAGTCCCTCTCTAGTTTACTTTCTCTGAAAATTCTCCCATCAGTGCTGTTAGGGAGGCGCAAGGGAAGGATGTTAATTACTTACCGGTAATTGGATTTCCTATAGCCACCACCATAGAACTGGGGGTTTTCCCTCCCTCTTTTCTTTTTAAATTTTTTGACCAATTCAAGTAATAGTGTTTTTTTTTTTTTTTTTGTTATTTTTTGTGTTTTTGTTTTTTTTCCCTTGTTAAACAGTATAGATCATATCAGGGTGGATAAAAATCAATGATTAAAAAAAAATATTTAAACAAAATCCGATTATATATTTATTTTTTATTTATTTAAATCTGATAATATATATATATATATATATATATTTTTTAATATGAAATGCTTTTTGAGGAAAATATATTACCATCCAAAGGTTATTCCATCATGAAATAAAGATTGTTTTTTAATTATGTAGAATAAAGCTGTGCGTGGACGCCCATATTGTAGGAATGGATTAGGCAGTGGCTGAGGGACAGACAACAGAGGGTTGTAGTCAATGGAGTATATTCAGACCAAGGTCTTGTTACCAGTGGGGTACCTCAGGGATCTGTTCTGGGACCCATATTGTTTAAGAGCTTTATCAGCGAAATTGCAATAGGCCTCCATGGTAAGGTGTGTCTTTTTGCTGATGACACAAAGTTTTGTAACTGGGTTGATGTTCCTGGAGCGATACACCAAATGGAAAAGGATTTGGGAAAAACTAGAGGAATGGTCAAAAATCTGGCAACTAAAATGTAATATTGATAAGTGCAAGATAATGCACCTGGGGCCTAAAAACCCAAAAGATGAATATAAAATCAGTATCTGAGGAAAGGGATTTAGGGGTCATTACTTCAGAAGACTTAAAGGTAGGCAGACAATGTCATAGAGCAGCAGGAAATGCTAGCAGAATGCTTGGGTGTATAGGGAGAGGCATTACCAGTAGAAAGAGGGAGGTGCTCATGCAGTGAGACCTAATTTGGAGTATTGTGCGCAGTACTGGAGACCATATCTCCAGAAGGATATTGATACTTTGGAGAGAGTTCAGAGAAGAGCTACTAAACTAGTACAGGACAATTACCAGGAAAGATTAACCACCTCACGTCTGCACGTTGACTATAAACGTCTGGGAGGTGGTTCTCTATTTCTGAATGGACGTTCCAGAATGTCCGTTCAGAAACTGCAGCTGCACGCTAATCGTGCAGCTGCTGATCGGGTTGCCCGCTGTCAGTGATAGCAGGGCAACCCAGAGAGAAGGCAGGGACAGTGCCCAGGTGTCCCTGCCTTCTGGGTCGCTGCATACACAGCGCTCTCCGAGAGAGCAGGAAGCTCTATGCGGAGAGTGCAGGAGCTGTGTGAGGTCTTTCAGAGACCTCAATCAGCCCTGCATTTATCCTGTAACTGGGGCTATTATGTCAGCCCCAGTTACAGGAGAAATCAACAGTGAAAAAACAAAAAGTGAAGTAAATGTCCCCCAGAGGTCTTTTATGACTTTATGGGGGACGAAAAGTGTAAAATAAAAAAAAGGTTTCACATGTAAAACAAAAACAAAAAAATCCCCAAGTAAGGAATAAAAAAAAAATCGACATATATTTGGTATTGCCGCGTCCGTGACGTTCGGCTCTATAAATGTATCACATAATCGACCCAGTCCGATAAACGCCATAAAAAAATGAATAACTGACTAAAAAAGCCATTTTTGTCACCTTACATCACAAAAAGTGCAACACCAAGTGATCAAAAAGGCGTATGTCCCACAAAATGGTACCAATAAAACAGTCACCTCATCCTGCAAAAAATGAGCCCCTACATAAGAAATTCTCTCAAAAATAAAAAAAAACTATAGCTCTTAGAACATGGAGACACTAAAACATAATTTTTTGGGTTTAAAAAATGCTATTATTGTGTAAAACTTAAATAAATAAGAAAAACTATACATATTGGGTATCGCCATATCCGTAACAATCTGCTCTATAAAAATGTCACTTGACCGAACCCCTCAGGTGAACGCTGTATAAATAAATAAATAAAAACTGTGCTAAAACAACCAATTTGTTGGTCACCTTGCCCCATAAAGTGATCAAAAAATCATATGTACCCAAAAATAGTACCAATGAAACTTGCACCTTATCCCCTAGTTTCCAAAATGGGATCACTTCTTGGGAGTTTCTACTGTAAGGGTGCATCAGGGGGACATGGCATCTAAAAACCATGTGGAGTTCCTTTTCTTCTGTGCCCTGCCGTGTGCCCATACAGCAGTTTATGACCACATGTGGGGTGTTTCTGTAAACCGCAGAATCTGGGTAATAAATATTGAGTTTTATTTGGCTGTTAAACATCGATGTATTAAAGAAAAAATTGGATTAAAATGGAAAATCTGCCAAAAAAGTGAAATTTAAAAATGTATTCTCCATTTTCCTTTAATTCTTGTGAAACGCCTAAAGGGTTAACAAAGTTTGTAAAATCGGTTTTAAGTAACTTGAGGGGTGTAGTTTCTACAATGGGGTCATTTATGGGGGGTATCCACTATGTAGGCCCAAAAAGTGACTTCAGACCTGAACGGTCCTTAAAAAGTGGGTTTCGGCAATTTTCTTAAAAATTTGAAGAATTGCTTCTAAACTTCTAAGCCTTCTAACGTCCTAAAAAAATAAAATGACATTTCCAAAATGATGCCAACATAAAGTAGACATATGGGGAATGTAAAGTAATAATAAATATTTTATGAGGTATCACTTTCTGTTTTAAAAGCAGACAAATTGAAATTTAGAAAATTGCGATTTTTTTTCTAAATTGTTTGTAAATTTGGGATTTTTTCCTAAATAAAGGTGAAATATATTGACTCAAATTAATGACCATCATGAAGTGCAATCTCTGAATGACTTGGATAAGTAAAGGCTTTCCTAAGTTATTACCACATAAAGTGAGATATGTCAGTTTTGCTAATTTAGGCCTGGTCAGGAAGCGGGCAAATGGCCCAGATGGGAAGTGGTTAAAGGACCTTCACATGTATAGCTTGGAAGAAAGACGAGACAGAGGGGATATGATAGAAACTTTTTAAATACCTAAAGTGAATCAACAAGGTGAAAGAGGAAAGAATATTTAAAAGAAGAAAAACTGCTTACAAGAGAACATAGTTTTAAATTAAAGGGGCAAAGGTTTAACAGTAATATCAGGAAGTATTACTTTACTGAGAGAGTAGTGGATGCATGGAATGGCCTTCCTGCAGAAGTGGCAGCTGCAAATACAGTGAAGGAGTTTAAGCATGCATGGGATAGGCATAATGCCATCCTTCATATAAGATAGGGCCAGGGACTATTCATAGGATTTAGTATATTGGGCAGACTAGATGGGCCAAATGGTTCTTATCTGCCGACCTATTCTATGTTTCTATATGTGTATTTTTTGGGTAAATAAATTCCATTAATCCATACACAATGTCATGCTCTTCCAGAGGTTTTTGTAAGATTATTGGGCAGTTTCTCTGCCTACAAGATATTATCACAGATGCTTGGTTTACTTTTGCAGTTCTCAAAACTGAATTTAACTCGGCAGAGATCACATGCCTCTTCTTCACAGCAAAAATGTTATAACATGGACAGAGTTGAGAAAAAGACCTTAATCCTAACTTCTACAAACCTATGAATACAGAATCAACTAATCAAACTAATATGAAAAGTTCTTATTCTAAAAATCTTCATCTCCTTGCATATTATAAGTTATACCAGCAAGAATTGGTCTTTATGTAGAAAACTATGACTTAAATCGAGCCTTACTGACTCGTGATTTAAATCATTTAGATTTAAATCAAACCCTGGATCATATTATATCTTGTTCGAAGCATTTTGGTCTGTTATTAACTGGAGCAGGTAGAAGGAGGTATCTTTTTATTGGGGCTCTGTTAAATTTCCTGTCCTCGGGAGGCGGGATCATCCTCCTATCAGTGCCTTTGTGGAGGCTACAGGAAATCCAATTACTGGTAAGTAATTGTCATCTTTCAGTATTCTTTTTCAAGTGCCCTACAAAAAAAAAGGCAGTTACACTTTCATTTTGACTTTTTTATTTTTTTTATTAAGTTGTTATAAGGATGGATGGAAATAATTACGTAAAGATATTTTTTACTGAGGGCTGCTGATTTCTCTTCTTGTTTTCTTTTCCTTAGTCCAGTTGTATTCAGTGTAGATGATACCGTGCTCGAAGCCCATTTTGTGCTTGCCACACTCTCAGATACCGATCATGCCTCACAGTCCCAGAACCACAGGTACGTTATCCATATAAGCATATAATGCCATAGAACTCCTTTTTTTTTTTTTTTTTTTTTTACATTTTTCTTCATGTTAGTGGTAAATTTGGGTCTATCTTTCACCTTTTTATAAAAAAACCAAAAAAAAGAAACACTCATGGTGACATGAGTCTTTAGGGCTTCCAGTCCCTCAGTCATATTCTTTTTCTTTCTAAAGCAGGAGACAGCTCGTCAACACTGACGTCACCCACTCCTACTTGCCTTCCTTGTTCCTGATGCCTGCACAATAGGATAACACTATTTCTTAGCTGTCTTGTCAGTGTAAAGACTTCTGTAGGAAGCCTGTACTTCACTGACCTAATCATGCACAGTATGATGTAAGTACTGTGCATGAGTCAAAACATAGCGATCAGCCTTTGTGCTGTCTGTATGCTGTGGATGCTGTCACCGGGGGCGAGGTCAGTGGGGATGATGCTGTCACTGGGGGTGAGGTCAGTGGGGATGATGCTGTCACTGGGGGTGAGGTCAGTGGGGATGATGCTGTCACTGGGGGTGAGGTCAGTGGGGATGATGCTGTCACTGGGGGTGAGGTCAGTGGGGATGATGCTGTCAGTGGGGATGATGCTGTCAGTGGGGATGATGCTGTCACTGGGGGTGAGGTCAGTGGGGATGATGCTGTCACTGGGGGTGAGGACAGTATGACATGATGCTGTCACTGGGGGTGAGGACAGTATGACATGATGCTGTCACTGGGGGGTGAGGACAGTATGACAGTTATAGTGCTTATACACACGACAGTGATTAGCCCAGGAAACAGTCCATGTGTCTGCTGCATGTCCTGGGCCCTCCACGGCTCCCCTAAGCAGAACTGACTGTATCTTAGTAATTTATAATACAGCCATTCTTTAAACTGACTGTATCATAAATTGCATCCAACGGACGGACCATATTTACCAGGTTGATCATGGTCGTGTGCATGAGCAGAAGTTGATCGATAGTGTCACACATGATAGGGCCTAGTTAACCCTTCAGCAAGTAGCAAAAAAGATGAGGATTAGGCCTCATGCACACAGCCGTATCATTTTTTTTGCTCTGCTGATTGCAGATCTGCACCATTAGTGTGCTTTCTACATCTGTATCTCCTATTTGGGTCATCAAAATGTGGACCACAAACTCTCTGAAGTCAATGACTGGATCCCTATTTTGTGGATCCGCGATTTGCAGGTACAGTCATGTTCATCAGGCCTTAAATACACAGCTCAGCAGGCGGTATTATACATGAGAATCTTTGATGTAGGAACCGACGACTGTATGGCAGACGATAGACTTTTGATAGCGAGGCACAGTGAACCAGGCTTGTTTAGATTGTTAATAAAGCTAGGTTGTGAAGAAATCAGGAAGCAATGTAAACAGATCTGCCTAGGGAGTTTGATGCCCAGACAAGGGGAAGGAAAGTGCTGGCATGAAAAACGGGTATTAAGGGCATATATACAGTATGCATGGTGAGGGGTTGTTAGAAGCTCATTTTGGGATTTTGGGACCAGACAACTTGTTTAATATTCACCATAAGTCTTTATGTTGGCATCATCTTGTAAATGTCATTATTATTTTCTTTAGGACGATAGAAGGCTTAGGCCAGTTGCACACTGGCGTTTACTCGTTTCGGCAGGGAAACCGCCTCCCAGATCCGTATTACAGTGTACACCTGTGTGCGGCCGGAAGTCTGCCCACCCCCATGCACTATAATGGGGAGCGGCGTAGATGTAGATCAGGTCGCGGCACTGCAAATATGCCAAAAGGCGGACAGACAAATACCGCTGCACGCAGCAGGAACAGCCTGCCGGAACAAGATGAACTCCAGTATGAAAGAAGCCTTAGAATTGTATAGTTTTTTTTCATTTTCCAAAAACGATTTTAAGGACCAATTCAGTTTTGAAATGACTGATTGGCTTACATTATAGCAACCACCCATAAATGACCTTATTTTACAAACTACACCCCTTAAATTATTCAAGACTTAACCTCACGAAAAAAGACATGCCTATTTATTTATTTATTTAACTCCTTTAGAGAAACTCTGGAAAAAATACCCTATAGTTGAGGTACGTCTTCCCCAACATTTGTCTGATTTATTAAATCCAAACCATAATATCTCTACTGCAAAAAGTTTTAAATCTCTTTATGAACTCGCCAACTGCGATGCGACCCCAGATTTGCTCCCGTACCACAAGAAATGGGAAATCGATCTGAACAAGACATTAACTGTGAACAATTGGCACAAAGCACAATACATATTTAAAAAGGCCACTATATGCACCAACCACAGGAAACAATTATATAAGATGACAACAAGATGGTACTATACACCTGTAAAATTACACTGCTAATATGAAACTTGTTCGGATGAGTGCGTGGCCAGAGGGGGACATTAATACATATTTTCTGGAACTGTCCTAAGTTGAGAAAGTTAAGAAACGACTTAAACACATTGGTCAGTATAATAGTAGAAAAACAATAGTGGTTCTTCCCGAATCAGCATTACTAAATATAGGAATAGATAGATTGAACTTATTGGCCCAATTCCCGATAACCCATATCCTTATTGCATACAGGACTTTAATAGCAAAACTCTGGAAGACTGCAAACATCCCGGATATTAAAGATATCATAAACATTGTATCTAAAAACTACATCAATGAACAGATTTATTCAAGGAGCTCAGACAGGAACAATAAGATACTCTTAATGTGGAGCTCATGGTTGTCACATTTCCCCAAACGGTAGAATGGAGGGTTGTGTGGGACTGGTCGGGAGACGAGGGCCGTCCAACTAAAGGAGCCCCTCGTCACACTCTTTATTTTCCTTTGTTATTAATTAGTTTATATGTTACATTTCTGAGTTTAAACAATGAACATACGCATACAAACATAGTAATCACAGGATTTCTCCTTTATTCGTTAGCACTGATAACAATAATGATTGCTCATATGTTTGTGATATAATCACTAACACCCATATATGTAACATTTCGTATTTGATTGTTTGACTACAATACATCATATAAGATCGCATATTTGTAATATGGTTTGTATTAACCTTGTGTAAAATTCCTTACGTTAAATTTAGAAAATTAATTAAAAAAAAATCACTTTAAAGAAGAAATTATTCAAGACTGATTTTAGAAAATGTTAACGCTTTAGGTGTTCCACAGGATTTAAAGGGGTATTCTGGTTATATACTAGTGGCACATAACCACTGAACCTTTGCAGTCAGGTTCAGTTGTCTCACAACCTCTTTAAAGGTGTATTTCAATTGTATGAAGTTATCCCCTATCCACAGCACAGGGGATAACTTTTAGACCAGTGGGGGTCCTACCGCTGGGAACCCCACCAATCATGAGAACAGGAGCCCGTACCCTGCTGAGCTCCCAGAAATTAATGGAGCGGATGGTACTCGTCTGTCTCTGGAACCCCCATAGAAATTAATGGAGCGCCTGCGTGTATGCCTGACTGTCCATTCCGTTCATTTCGGGGGGGCTCCATGGTGTACAGGGCCTCCATTCTCGTGATCGGTGGGGGGGCCCCACCGATCTACTAGTTATACTCTATACCGGATAAAGGATAACTCCATATAATCGAAATATCCCTTTTAAAGGGGTTATGAGACCACCAAACCTGACTGCAGAGGCTCAGCGGTTGTGGCCCGGGACATGTGAATGCTGAGGCCAGTGAATGGCTGCAGCGGTGGATGTGACCACAAATGGAACGTCACACTTCCATTCCCTGCCCTGAAAAGGAGCTGCTTTCAGGAAGTGAACCCCCCCCCCCCCCCCCCCTGCTGCCGGGAATCTGTGGACAATTTAATTTTGCTTTGAGCATCAAACAACCCCTTTAAGCATGAAGATAAACATTTGTAGGGTAAACAATAGTCAACAAAAGGTATTCTTGGTGTTAGCAGAAAAACATATATGCCAAATTAACATTTTTCATTTACATTTGGCCCTATAGACAATAGTGGGATAATCCTGAGATATATAGATATCTACCAAGATCATACCCCAGAGGAGGCATGGTCTTGGTAGAACTATCCAGCCCATGACATTTTATGTAGTAGCCTTCCACCCGTAATGGCTGGCGTTGTTTAAAAGGGACACTCCCGTCAAAGGGTTATTTTTTTTGCATTCACAACTTTTTAAAGAATGTTTAACTTTTTTCATTCAGCAGTATTATATCATTAAAAATTAAATACAAAATATAATCCTGTAGCAGTCAGCACAGAGATATAAAACTCCTATATAGATAATTAAGCAACTATTAGTTTACTACTGCAGTGAGGGGAATGTGTCATCTGTTAGTTTTAGTAGTAGCCTGATAGAATTAGGATAGCAGTATGATGCCTATTTTATTCTCTTGATATGCCTAAATAAAGATGCCCACAGAGAAGCATTGCACTTATTCGTGTAATGTGTGATGCTCTAATTGAGTCCCTCACTCCCTTCCCTCTGACCGTAGTGAATGGTCTGAGAAAGTCAAACGAGATGTTTGCTGTGATAACCTCCTCCTTTGTTTGGACATTTAAGAGCCAGTAGAGTACATAGTGACTTCAACAAATTATATCCTGAAAACCACCCGTATTTAGTAAAAAAAAAAAAAAATGACATTGGATATTCACATAGGCTGTTAATATGATGGTGGGGTAATGAAGGGAATTGTTCAACAACTCTAATGGACTTCTTTTAATGCCCAAATCAGACCTTGCTTACCAAATGATGATGATGACTTTCTGGGTGATGACCTAGACTACATGATCGCCATGGAAACGACCCTTGCAGGAGCTTCCTCACCACCACGTAGTCCGACATTCAGTCATCCGGTTCCTGTACATGAAGAACAAGCTTTAACTTCAGGAAGTGAGGATGAACAGGAGAGGGAGATCCCTGGTACACCTCCTAATAAGAAGGTAAAAAAAAATATTTTATTTTTTCCCTTTCCTCTCCCAGGCAGAATAATGAATTGCCGCTACAATACAGTATCCCACCCTCTACCAGCTCATCTCCATCTTATTAAGTACTAAGCATTTGAATATATGCACAGTGACATAGTTGACAAGATTGAAAAGACAGCGCTCCATAATTTTCAACTTATAATTCTGTGTTGATTCAGAAGAAGGCTAAAAAAAGTCCATGAGGTGTAATCTAAATGCTCCATATTAGGGATACTGTCCTAGTGATATGCCACCAGTGTCTCAGATGAGACAACCCCTGTAAGCTGCATTTTACATAGTTCCCCTGGTATAAAACTCACTTTGTGCTTTCTTACTCATTCCTTCTAGTTCCGTTCTTTATTCTTCGACTCGGTTATCCACAATTCTGGGCAGACAAACCAAGAAGTTCTTGCAGAAGACAGCGATGGATAGTGCTCCGAATGAAACCTGACCAAATATTCCTATCTGACATGACAGCAGGAATGTAGACCTGTCTAGAATCATGACTGCAGTACTACTGTCCACTGCCTGGCCTCTACAGCTGGAAACGGCAATGTTCATATTTGACCTTGACGTAGAAACTGTTGAAGCAGTGAAGAGGAGTCTAACTGTGCAACACAGTGACAATGCTTGGAGACGTTGCATACTGTACATAGAACTTCATGAAGAACTGAATGAGAATGTACAAATGTTACAGGATTAGAGGAAATGTATGAAAATCAGTTTTATATTTCATTATTTTATTTTTGGAATAAAAAAAAACCCGCTGTGGTGAAGATGCTTTATCCTGTAGTTCTTACCTCCTGTGCTGCAGCCACTAAATCCGGCAGGGTGTCACTTTCCCCCCTCTGGTAAACTGCAGACAGGCAGGACGGACGTATCCCTGTCATGATGCGCCTTGATCATATGCACATGAAAGACTTTGTGCTTCTTGTGAACATGATTGATTGTGACTACATAGTCCACATCATTTAAGCGTTCATGAATAGGATACGGGCCCTCCCATGCCGTCTGGAGTTTGTTCTGGGTCATAGGGACCAGAACCCATACCTTCAGACCCACCTCGTACACCCTCTCCCTGGCAATTCTATCGTACCACCTCTTTTGATTCGCCTGTGCCTGACCCATGTTCTCATGTACAATACCGGTCAGTTCCTACATTCTTTCCCTGAATTTTAGGACATAGTCGATTACAGAGACTTCAGGTGAAACCAATTCTCCCTTACATGATTCCTTCAGGAGATCTAGGGGCCCCCGTACCCTCCTCCCATACAGGAGCTCAAAGGGTGAGAAATCCATTGAGGTCTGAGGTACCTCTCTGTAGGCAAATAGCAGGTGCGGTAGATAACGCTCCCAGTCTCGCCCATGGGAAACCATAAGCATTTTGAGCATCTGCTTGAGGGTCCCGTTAAATCGCTCGCAGAGACCGCTTGTCTGCGGGTGATACGGACTGGCTACCAGGTGTTGCACCTGTATTTTCTTACAGAGGCTCTGCATAAGGTTGGACATAAACTGGGTCCCCTGATCCGTGAGCATCTCTCTGGGGAATTTTACACAGGAAAAGATGGTGAGAAGTGCATCTGCAACCTTGTCAGCCCTGACTGACGATAATGCGACGGCCTCTGGGTAATGTCTGGCATAATCCACGACCGTCAATATGAAGCGTTTTCCCGAGCTGCTGGGTACGGCCAAGGGCCCCACAATATCCACAGCAATCCTTTGGAAAGGCTCCTCAATAATGGGCAAACAGATGAGGGGGTCCTGCACGATGCACAGGTCCTGCCTTTCCCATCCTTTGGCACACAATACAGGAACGTCAGTAATCTGCCACATCATTCCCCAAACTAGGCCTGTAAAAGTTATGTTTTAAACGGCTTTTCGTTTTACTTATCCCTAGGTGACCAGCTAGTGGTATCTCGTGGGCAATCCGTAGGAGTTGCTCCCGGAACTGCTGAGGTATGCTGCTGGGGGCCAGTGGTAATACTTTGCCTATATGGCCTCCCTTGGTCCCAGGTTATGATTTCTTTGTCTTCCTCTTCAGGGGTCCGACCAGCCATCTCCCGCAGCTTCTGCAGACTGTCATCAGTGTGTAGGGCAGTCAGAAACAAGCGACAGTCTGCGTCTGTGCTGGTGGATAACACCACATTCTGACTAATCCCAGCCCCTGGCTATAGACTGCCAGCTCGCTCCGTTTCTTCTATAGCCCAGAAAGTAGGGGGCCCAGAACCCAGACCTGAGTTGGCCTCCTGGGCACTCTGAATGCAGGTTACAGAAGAAATTGACACATCCTTCTCCCCCTCAGTACAGGAGGGTGGATGTGGATGTGACAGGAACTTCATGCATCTCTATGACATTTCATGCCACTAAACTGCTACAAAAGCTATTATCTTTTGATGAAAACATATCGCCTTCTACATTATTGTTAGTTATGCAAACTTCACCTAATGCATTAGTTACTACGTTCAGGTTATCACTAGGCTCAGTATCATTATGCAATTCTAACACATTGGTAAACACAGATTTATCACATTTCATAGTAGGCACAGTCTCAATATCACCATATGCGACTGGTGCCAACTCACATGGGGCTGCACGCTCGCTGGCGTCCTCCTCAATGTCTGAGGGAATATACCTGGAGACTAAACGTCCCAGATCAGTTTCTAGTTGCACATTAGTAGGAATCTTATCTGTCACCCCCACTTCCATCATCCCTCTTCCCGCCCCCCAATACAGGTAAATCTGGGCCGTGGGTAAAGCAGGGCTTAGACCTCCAACTCCAGCAACAGTTAGGGTTCTTCCGGGGATGAGGTCTTCTGAGTTGACAAGCTCTGGGTGCACGAGGGTCATCTTGGCACCAGTGTCCCTCAGTCCCATGGTGACTGTGTTGCTTGTAAATTGTCACAAGATGCTCTCTGTTTCCCATCCACAAACAAAACGGCTGGGGATAAAATAGATGGTTTGGGCAAAGCAGTGCAAGCAGTGCTGATATGCCTGACTTGGTTGCACACATAACACCTGCGGTTATCCACAGCAGGCCTGGGGACTTTGGCAGGGGTGACTCCTGGAGATCTGCGAGTAGGGGTAAAGGTGTTAGCAGGGGTTTTTCCAGCCTGGCAGGCTTCCGTGCCTCATATACATCTGAAAACTGGGCAGCTTTATCCAGGGTCCTGGGCTCCTGTGCCAGAATAAACTGTCTCACTTCCATAGAACAGGTGTGGAGGAACTGGTCCAGAACCATCAGATCCTCCAGGTCTTCAAAAGTGGGAACACCCTACCCCTGGGTCCACTGCCTGAAACGGTTCCTTAGTTCAACAGCCAGGTCTGAGTAGCAGTGTTTTTGGTATACCTCCGGGGTGAGGTTAAACCATTGGATTAAGGCCTTTTTAATAGCCTCATAATCTTGATCCATAGTCTGACGAGACGTCTGATATTCAGGTTTCTGCCCCACCTTCCCAGAAGACTGACTGAGATGACAATATGAATCGCAGCGATTCCTCACTGTATGACAGGGACTGCGGGTACAGGTATGATCCCATAATCTGAGTCGCTTCGTCCCGGTCATACGGACACCAAATGTGATTGAGTTATGAATTCTAGAAGGCCAGATCCTAAATACAGAGAAATGCCTCCTGTCCAGTATGGTGCGCATAGACTCTACCCGAAGCCCATGTCAATTATTAGGGTTCTGAGGCTGTGGGTGCCATGAGGCCGGAGTTATAGCTTCTGATATTATTTCATACATCTACTGAATGGGTTAGACCACCCACTTGTCTAGCAGCCAACATGTCTAGGGTGGCTGTGCATTTTAAGTATCCCCCTCCCAGGTCTTCATTAGGATGCCCAAATGGTTTTCAATTAGCAGGCCTGTGCTAAATGGGGGCTTACTTTGAGAATGTGGAGGGTCTCACCTAGTCTTCAGACGGGCTGGCATCTAGAGGCACCATTTGCATTTGCTTAATAGATTAATTAGCCAATGCTATACAATTAGCTATTGATAATGTAAGTTTAGGAGAAAATGAGATCTGCCTGTCTATCTGTCTATTCACCTCGGATTTCGTTACAGATGGCGTAAAAAGAGGCACTTTTTTTCTCTCTAAACGTTGCATTTAAAAAGTTGCAAACCTACACCTTGCAACTTTTTAAAGCCACTTTCTGGCACAAGGAAAATTATGAATCTGCCCAAGGCTACATGCACACGATCAGGATAGCGTGCGGAAAATCCGCACCGTAGGTCATGTACATTGTATTCTATGAGAATTTTAAATTCTCAATGCACATGATGCTGATTTTTTCCGCGCGGATTTTGACCTGCGGTGCGGATTTTAAAATCTGCAGCATGTCAATTTATTTTATTTTTCCTGACCGTATTCTCCTCATTCACTTAGTGAAATCCGCACCGAATCCGCACGCAAATCTGCATCAATTAATGCGGATTGACCGCACAGATTTGCCTGCGAACACCTGCGGATTTCAGTGCGGATTCTCCGCACATAAATCCTGAACGTGTGCATGTACCCCAAGTATCTCAGAAAAGTAGAATATTGTAAAAAAAAGTTCAATGTTGTAAACTCATCGTGTCACACTCTAATCAGCAAATAAAAAACACCTGCAAAGGTTTGCTAAGCCTTTAAATGGTCCCTCAGTCTGGTTCAGTAGACTACACATTAATGGGGAAGACTGCTGACTTGACTGTTGTCCAAAATCATTGACACCACTAACAAGGAGGTAAAGGAGGCACTTCCGACTTTTATGTTTTTCTTTTCTAAACGTTGCATTTAAAAAGTTGTTGTCAGAGGAGGACCAGCAGCGACTACTGATGATGGTGGAGATGTCATTTATGGAGGACTCCAGTGATTAATGGGAAAGTCAAATGAGGTGCCACTGCTGGGACGCTGAGTGGGGTGAGGATTTCTGGGACTACTTGGAAAGTTATTGAGAGTAAAGGAGTGCTGTGACTGGGGTGGGGCTCTGGTTACTTCTATGCATGCTAAATTTTGATCAGTTGTAGAGGGGAAGAAATTTTAAGTATGGTTTTCGACACCAGCAATACTTGCAGTACTCCTCAACCAGGTTCAATGAACTTCACTACTGGCTTGTAACTATTGGGGCTGGCATATGGGCTGGGCTATGATTTTTCAGGCAGCATGTGAGCAATCACTCCTCTTCAACTGCCCAATTTTGACAGTTTTTTTTAATCCCTGCTTGGATACACTACAAAAACTAGAAAAGTGTGGAAAGCTTTTCTTAAACCTCTTACAGAAGCATTTTATTTCTTATGGGTATGTAAAGGGTTAGTTGTATCTGTCACCAGTTTCAATATTCATACTAAAAGGGGTGCAACAGCGCATAAAACTTGGCACAAGTAGACCCCAGAATACCAGATGTTATGTCGGGGGAATACCTACTTCAGATAGTGTCCGTTTTTTTTGTTTTGATTCTCCTTGGGATTTGATAACTAATTTGGATTAGCATAAGGAAATATACATAGTGCTTGAAAAGAGCTGACAGTGTGTGTTGTGTGAGAAGAGTGGCCAAGCATGTGTGTGTGCTGTGAGACTGGGTGCTAGCTAAACTGTGACTATAACATCATCCGTGGCTGTTAAAATTTGAATCTCCGAACATTCTGCCATTCATTTTGATGGGGAATTTTTTATATTTAAATATGAATTTATTAAAAACAAAAAATCCTATTGACTCCAAAAATACATAGCACACCTCTCAGCGCTGAAAGCTTCAAAACGCAGTTTGAACAGAGTCTGTGCATTAAACGGTTCAGGCTGTATTATTTGCAGAAAACTGTAGAATAATAAAATGTGCATTTCATAAAGGAAATTCATAGGG